>NC_042970.1:5309691-5444691 GCF_901001165.1 Salmo trutta | reverse complement strand
TATAACACTAGATTGGTTTGAGGGGAGGAGAGACAGTAGACTATAACACTAGATTGGTTTGAGGGGAGGAGAGACAGTAGACTATAACACTAGATTGGTTTGAGGGAAGGGGAGACAGTAGACTATAACACTAGATTGGTTTGAGGGGAGGAGAGACAGTAGACTATAACACTAGATTGGTTTGAGGAGAGGAGAGACAGTAGACTATAACACTAGATTGGTTTGAGGAGAGGAGAGACAGTAGACTATAACACTAGATTGGTTTGAGGAGAGACAGTAGACTATAACACTAGATTGGTTTGAGGAGAGGAGAGACAGTAGACTATAACACTAGATTGGTTTGAGGGGAGACAGTAGACTATAACACTAGATTGGTTTGAGGGGAGACAGTAGACTATAACACTAGATTGGTTTGAGGAGAGACAGTAGACTATAACACTAGATTGGTTTGAGGAGAGGAGAGACAGTAGACTATAACACTAGATTGGTTTGAGGGGAGACAGTAGACTTTAATACTAGATTGGTTTGAGGGGAGGAGAGACAGTAGACTATAACACTAGATTGGTTTGAGGGGAGGAGAGACAGTAGACTATAACACTAGATTGGTTTGAGGGGAGGAGAGACAGTAGACTATAACACTAGATTGGTTTGAGGGGAGACAGTAGACTATAACACTAGATTGGTTTGAGGAGAGGAGAGACAGTAGACTATAACACTAGATTGGTTTGAGGAGAGACAGTAGACTATAACACTAGATTGGTTTGAGGGGAGGAGAGACAGTAGACTATAACACTAGATTGGTTTGAGGAGAGACAGTAGACTATAACACTAGATTGGTTTGAGGGGAGGAGAGACAGTAGACTATAACACTAGATTGGTTTGAGGAGAGACAGTAGACTATAACACTAGATTGGTTTGAGGAGAGGAGAGACAGTAGACTATAACACTAGATTGGTTTGAGGGGAGGAGAGACAGTAGACTATAACACTAGATTGGTTTGAGGGGAGGAGGGAGGGTAGACTATAACACTAGATTGGTTTGAGGGGAGGAGAGACAGTAGACTATAACACTAGATTGGTTTGAGGGGAGGAGAGACAGTAGACTATAACACTAGATTGGTTTGAGGGGAGGAGAGACAGTAGACTATAACACTAGATTGGTTTGAGGGAAGGGGAGACAGTAGACTATAACACTAGATTGGTTTGAGGGGAGGAGAGACAGTAGACTATAACACTAGATTGGTTTGAGGGGAGACAGTAGACTATAACACTAGATTGGTTTGAGGGGAGGAGAGACAGTAGACTATAACACTAGATTGGTTTGAGGAGGGGAGAGACAGTAGACTATAACACTAGATTGGTTTGAGGGGAGGAGAGACAGTAGACTATAACACTAGATTGGTTTGAGGGGAGGAGAGACAGTAGACTATAACACTAGATTGGTTTGAGGAGAGGAGAGACAGTAGACTATAACACTAGATTGGTTTGAGGGGAGACAGTAGACTATAACACTAGATTGGTTTGAGGGGAGGAGAGACAGTAGACTATAACACTAGATCGGTTTGAGGGGAGACAGTAGACTTTAATACTAGATTGGTTTGAGGAGAGGAGAGACAGTAGACTATAACACTAGATTGGTTTGAGGGGAGGAGAGACAGTAGACTATAACACTAGATTGGTTTGAGGGGAGGAGGGAGGGTAGACTATAACAGTAGATTGTTCCTTCTTCTCTAGCCTTGTTGTGTTTCCTGTAAAATGGACGCCCACGTGAATCACATCCTCAGAGAGGAAAGAAACAGGACATTGGAAAAATCCTAGCATACTTTGAGATTGCAATAAATTATATATTGGAGATAATATACAACAACTACTTGAAACAATTGAACATTATGGAACATCAAAGATACCAGGCTTGGTCTTCATAGCAGATTTTGAAAAGGCGTTTGTTAAAGTACGACTAGAAATTATATATAAATGCCTGGATTACTTTAATTTTGGTGAATCTCTTATACAATGGGTTAAAGTTATGTACAGCAACACCAGATGTAAAATAGTAAATAATGGTTACTTCTTAGAAAGTATTGAGCTTTTAAGAGGAGTAAAACAAGGCTGTCCGTTGTCTCCATATCTACTTATTATGGCCATTGAAATGCTAGCTATTAAAAAAATTAGATCGAACAAGAACATCAAGGTTTTAGAAATACAGGGGATAAAAACAAAAAAAGTGTCAATGTATGCCGATAACTCAAGTTTTTGCTTAAGTCCGCAATCCCTGGATCGCTGCACAGTCTCATTAAAGATCTTAATCACTTTCTAGCCTCTAGAAAAACCTCATTATGACAAGAGTACCTTATTACTTATTGGATCATTAAAAGACAGTGTTTACACTACCTTGTAATTTACCAATACAATTATGGTGAAGTAGACATAGTTGGTATTCACATCTCAAAAAATATAAATGAACTCACCACAATAAATTTCAATAGATAGTTTGCAAAAATAGATATGATTCTGCAACAATGGAGAGGCCTTCGCTGTGGCTCAGTTGGTAGAGCATGGTGTTTGCAACACCAGAATGGTGTGTGCAATGCCAGGGTTGTGGGTTCAATTCCCACGGGGGGCCAGTACAAATAAAAAAAATGCATGAAATGAAAATGAAATGTATGTATTCACTACTGTAAGTTGTTCTGGATAAGAGCATCTGCTAAATGACTAAAATGTAAAATAAGAGGTAAATACTTGTCTATTTATGCAAAAAATCACATTGATTAACTCTTTGTCCCTAATCACTGTTTACTGACTTACTAATGGCGCTGCCTACGCCAGACGACTCTTTTTCTAATTCATATGAGCAAAAAAATATTTCATTTTAAATGGAATGCTAGGACAGACTAAATTAAACGTGCCTATTTATATAATGAATATGAGTTTGGGGGGATAAAATGATTAAATATTAAAGCTTTAAACCTCTCACTAAAAGCTTCACTCATACATAAGTTATACTTAAACCCCAAATGGTTCCTCAGTAGATTATTAAGAAAGGCTCCTCCTTTGTTAAAAAATTGTGTTTTTTGCCTTCATACAGATTACGACTTATCATTTCCGACTAATTGAAAATGATATTTTGTTTAAAGTATCGCCCTTTCTTTAAACAAGCCGTTACAAAGCTGGTTACAATTTCAGTTTTATCCTCCAGAAAAGATAGAACAAATATTACAACAAATGTTATGGTTAAACTCAAATATACTGATTAATAAAAAAATAAAACATTCTTTAGGGAAAAAACTGTTTAAAATGTTTATTATATTTATTAATGATATGATGAATATAAAATGGTGGAGTTATGTCACATATACATAAATAGTGAAAATATTTGGGAATGTCTACTCAATCGAAATGTATAACCAACGGATTGCAGCACTACCACAAAAATGGAGGAGGCAAGTGGAAAAGGGAGAAGGTAGTGAACTTGTTTGCCTGCCACAAAGTGGCTTAAAGGAATTGTCATAAATATAAAAATATACCAGTTCAATTTCAGAAAAACAACTGTTGACAGCTACGCCATACAAGTTACAAAATAATTGAGAAGAGATTTTCGATGTACCAATTCCATGGCACATGGTTTATGAACTGGTACAAAAAAACAACACTTGAGTCAACACTTCGAGTTTTTCTATTTAAATTATTATACAAAATTCTTGCCACCAACAGAATGTTAAATACACTACCGTTCAAATGTTTGGGGTCACGTAGAAATGTCTTTTTTTTTAAGAAAAGTAACTCAGCCACTCAAGAACATTCACTGTCTTGAAGATTTGTGTAGACTCCAGTGTAGATTTGGCCTTGTGGTTTAGGTTATTGTCCTGCTGAAAAGTGATTTAATTTCCCAGTGTCTGGTGGAAAGCAGCCTGAACCAGATTGTCCTCTAGGATTTTGCCTGTGCTGAGCTCCATTACTTTAATTTTTTATCCTGAAAAACTCCCCAGTCCTTAATAAATACAAGCATACCCATAACATGACTCAGCCACCTCTATGCTTTAAAATATGGAAAGTGGTACTCAGTAATGTGATGTATTGGATTTGCCCCAAACATAACACTTTGTATTCAGGACAAAAGTTAATTGGTTTGCCACATTCTTCTGGCAGTGTAACTTTAGTGCCTTCTTGCAAACAGGAGGCATGTTTACAACAAGAATATGATTTGTATTCTGTACAGGTTTCCTTCTTTTCACTCTGTCATTTAGGTTAGTATTGTGGAGTAACTACAATGTTGTTAATCCATCCTCAGTTTTCTCCTATCACAGCCATTAAACTCTGTAACTGTTTTAAAGTCACCATTGGTCTCATGGTGAAATCCCTGAGTGGTTTCCTTCCTCTCCGGCAACTGAGTTAGGAAGGACGCCTGTATCTTTGTAGTGACTGGCTGTATTGATACACCAACAAACTGTAAATAACTTCACCATGATGCTCAAAGGGAAACTTCACTGCTCAACTGAGGGAATTTACAGATACTTGTATGTGTGGGGAACAGAGATGTCATTTGTAGTCATAAACAAATAATGTTAAATACTATTATTGCACACAGAGAGAGTCCAATCAACTTATTATGTGACTTGCACATTTTTACTTCTGAACTTATTTAGGCTTCCCATAACAAAGGGGGTTGAATACTCAATATTAGGAAGGTGTCAATGTTTTGTTCACTCAGTATATGCGTTCAGAGTAGCTTCCCCAACACTGCCAAGATTCAACGTGGCAATTCAGTTATAGCGTACTACCCTCAAGAACTTCTCTTCTCATTTAGTATTGTCACCTGCCCCTCATATCCGAAAGAATTGCTATTACAAGTAATGGTAACACTTTACTACATTACACCTGCAGGCTTTAAGTGTAGTGTTATCCCAGTAATATATCTCAGATTGCACTCTACGAATTTTGCTCTACAAATGTCATAACGCTCCGTATGCACAACGGCTTTTCTCCATTTGTTCCCTGAGGTAAGTCATTAACCTGTAAGCCTCAAATCTGATGCCAGAGATAGAGGGAGATTTCTAGCAGCTTTCGTTGCACGACGTTATCCCTGGGAGGGCTCAGAGGGCTTTGAAATGAGAACTTCTCTTCTTTTAGCTTCTAGAGTTCTAGATCTACGAAGCTCCAGCATCTCTTCCACTAGCTTCTAGCGTTCCAGAGCTCTGAAACTCCAGCATCTCTTCCTCTACCTTCTAGAGCTCTAAAGCTTCAACATATCTTCATCTAGCTTCTAGAGTTCCAGCATCTCTTCCTCTAGCTTCTAGAGTTCCAGAGCTCTGAAGCTCCAGCATCTCTTTATGTTCTAGAGTTCTAGAGCTCCAGCATCTCTTCCTCTATCTTTTAGAGTTCTGGAGCTCCAGCATCTCTTCCTCTATCTTCTAGAGTTCTAGAACTCCAGCATCTCAGCATCACTGACTCACAGGGCCCAGAGGTCTACTTCAACTTAGGCTACACACACACACACTTCAACCCTCACTTACACACTCATGCACTATACCCTCAATTTACATACCCTTCCCCTCACTTAGGCTACACACTCACACACTAGCCCTTTCACTTACACACTAACAGGGGAGAGGTACGGGCTTGAAGGCCAAAGAGGACCGGACCGCAAGGGGTTTATTTCCTTAATGATTTGTGATAGCACAATGTCATGAAAGAAAACTTGCTACAAAGTATGTTTTCCTTCCATATCTAACAGTGACAGTATCCTATTCATGTTTTTTAATGGAAAATGACAGACATGCTGGTAATAAAATAGGAGTTTGATAGATATGTTTGGTAGGCATAATTAATTCCATATTGGTGAAAATAAATATATTACATCAGTGTTTTCTATTACGAAAATGTTTTCCTCTTTCTTTCGTAAAATTGTAAAGGAAGACAGATGAAGCATTCACACAGCCTTGAAAGTTTACTTTAGTGTTGATCAATTAGCAAACTGGCTAAGTATCAACAATCACTCAAATATAAGAGAGGAAATAACACAATATTTAAAGTCAAGTGAGTACAAATTGCATTCGTTCTTGCAATTTATTTTAGGGTGTATTATGCAATTAAAAAAAGGAAAGCTTGTTCTAGCATGCCTGGACATCAGGGTCCGACAGTGAAAAGTACCTGGAATTACTAGGCTAAGAGAGACTGCATCAGAGAGAGACAGAGTCTTTATTCTTAAGGAACTTTTGTGAGTGTAATGTTTACTGTACATTTTTTATAGTTTATTTACCTTTTGTTTAAGAGAGGGGCGAGATGGGGAGGGGGAGGGGGAGGGGGAGAGGGAACAGAACAGAACAGAACAGCACGTTTCTCTCACTAATTAAAATGTGTCTGAGTATCAATTAAGAATGACCTAAATTCCTCTGGTCGATAGAACCAGAACCAACTGGGACGGTCTTATGTAAAAGAGACCTCGGCTTCATCCCAAATGACACCCTATTCCCTATTTAGTACACTACTTTTGACCAAAGCCCTATAAGCCCAAGGGCAGCATGTAGCCTAGTGGTTAAGAGCATTGGGCCAGTAATCGAAAGGTCACTGGT
Organism: Salmo trutta; assembly: GCF_901001165.1. Lineage (NCBI taxonomy): Eukaryota > Metazoa > Chordata > Actinopteri > Salmoniformes > Salmonidae > Salmo > Salmo trutta. Next base: position 5,438,123 of record NC_042970.1, on the reverse strand, counting down.
TAGAATTCCCAAAGCTGACTAGGTGAATTAAAATCTGTTGATGTACCCTTGAGCAAGGCACTTAAGTAACCCCCTCCCCCCCAACAAACACAGTGCATGTTTTGTGGTTTTGCAATAGCACTACATTTACATTTACATTTAAGTCATTTAGCAGACGCTCTTATCCACTACACAGCTGATTCAAATAATCAAAGCTTGATGATGAGTTGGGGGGGGGGGGCCCTAGGACTGAGTTTGAGAAACCCTGGGCTGGTTTGAAATATGTTGTTGTTCCTCTCATACTCTGGCACAGCGAGACAAGAGGGACAATATGCCCATTCTTCAACAGTGACTAGCTTAGGACTACATCACTAACAGTTTGGTGCCTCTATTCTAGAATTCTAGTAAACATTCTGCTGTAGACTCTTATATGTTCACATTCTAGAATTATAATACATTATTCTGCTGTAGACTCTTATATGTTCACATTCTAGAATTATAATACATTATTCTGCTGTAGACTTATATGTTCACATTCTAGAATTATAATACATTATTCTGCTGTAGACTCTTATATGTTCACATTCTAGAATTATAATACATTATTCTGCTGTAGACTCTTATATGTTCACATTCTAGAATTATAATACATTATTCTGCTGTAGACTCTTATATTTTCACATTCTAGAATTATAATACATTATTCTGCTGTAGACTCTAATACGTTCACATTCTAGAATTATAATACATTATTCTGCTGTAGACTCTTATATGTTCACATTCTAGAATTATAATACATTATTCTGCTGTAGACTCTTATACGTTAACATTCTAGAATTATAATACATTATTCTGCTGTAGACTCTTATACGTTCACATTCTAGAATTATAATACATTATTCTGCTGTAGACTCTTATATGTTCACATTCTAAAATTATAATACATTATTCTGCTGTAGACTCTTAAATGTTCACATTCTAGAATTATAATACATTATTCTGCTGTAGACTCTTATATGTTCACATTCTAGAATTATAATACATTATTCTGCTGTAGACTCTTAAATGTTCACATTCTAGAATTATAATACATTATTCTGCTGTAGACTCTTATATGTTCACATTCTAGAATTATAATACATTATTCTGCTGTAGACTCTTATATGTTCACATTCTAGAATTATAATACATTATTCTGCTGTAGACTCTAATACGTTCACATTCTAGAATTATAATACATTATTCTGCTGTAGACTCTTATACGTTCACATTCTAGAATTATAATACATTATTCTGCTGTAGACTCTTATATGTTCACATTCTAGAATTATAATACATTATTCTGCTGTAGACTCTTATATGTTCACATTCTAGAATTATAATACATTATTCTGCTGTAGACTCTAATACGTTCACATTCTAGAATTATAATACATTATTCTGCTGTAGACTCTTATATGTTCACATTCTAGAATTATAATACATTATTCTGCTGTAGACTCTTATATGTTAACATTCTAGAATTATAATACATTATTCTGCTGTAGACTCTTATACGTTCACATTCTAGAATTATAATACATTATTCTGCTGTAGACTCTTATATGTTCACATTCTAGAATTATAATACATTATTCTGCTGTAGACTCTTAAATGTTCACATTCTAGAATTATAATACATTATTCTGCTGTAGACTCTTATATGTTCACATTCTAGAATTATAATACATTATTCTGCTGTAGACTCTTATATGTTCACATTCTAGAATTATAATACATTATTCTGCTGTAGACTCTTATATGTTCACATTCTAGAACTATAATACATTATTCTGCTGTAGACTCTAATACGTTCACATTCTAGAATTATAATACATTATTCTGCTGTAGACTCTTATATGTTCACATTCTAGAATTATAATACATTATTCTGCTGTAGACTCTTATATGTTCACATTCTAGAATTATAATACATTATTCTGCTGTAGACTCTAATACGTTCACATTCTAGAATTATAATACATTATTCTGCTGTAGACTCTTATACGTTCACATTCTAGAATTATAATACATTATTCTGCTGTAGACTCTTATATGTTCACATTCTAGAATTATAATACATTATTCTGCTGTAGACTCTTATATGTTCACATTCTAGAATTATAATACATTATTCTGCTGTAGACTCTAATACGTTCACATTCTAGAATTATAATACATTATTCTGCTGTAGACTCTTATATGTTCACATTCTAGAATTATAATACATTATTCTGCTGTAGACTCTTATATGTTAACATTCTAGAATTATAATACATTATTCTGCTGTAGACTCTTATACGTTCACATTCTAGAATTATAATACATTATTCTGCTGTAGACTCTTATATGTTCACATTCTAGAATTATAATACATTATTCTGCTGTAGACTCTTAAATGTTCACATTCTAGAATTATAATACATTATTCTGCTGTAGACTCTTATATGTTCACATTCTAGAATTATAATACATTATTCTGCTGTAGACTCTTATATGTTCACATTCTAGAATTATAATACATTATTCTGCTGTAGACTCTTATATGTTCACATTCTAGAACTATAATACATTATTCTGCTGTAGACTCTAATACGTTCACATTCTAGAATTATAATACATTATTCTGCTGCAGATTAGGCCTAAGATTTTCTGACGAATAAACTGCAGCATCTCTTGAGAACATTTAAAAAAGTTTGCAGCAAAGAAAGCAGAGCTGAAAGGAGAGAGAGAGAGAGAGAGAGAGAGAGAGAGAGAGAGAGAGAGAGAGAGAGAGAGAGAGAGAGAGAGAGAGAGAGAGAGAGAGAGAGAGAGAGAGAGAGAGAGAGAGAGAGAGAGAGAGAGAGAGAGAGAGAGAGAGAGAGAGAGAGAGGAACGGTGACATTGATGGAAAATGACTCCCCATTGAGGAGGATTGGAGTGGCAAACAACACACTGAAGAAGTGTGAAACAAAAAAGAATCCAGAAAAACATGCAACAGTATAACTAGCTCTCACACACACACATCTCTCTCCTATCTTTAATCTTAACATGTGATGCAGCGTACGAAACCAGGAGTCAGCAGAGACACAGAACAACAGTTCAGTCTGAATCCTAGAAACCACATGGCAGACCTCATCAAGCTGGTGCCACTGTGACTGCCCGCAAGGACGAGATCAATATCTCTTCTCAATGACTAGTCCCAAATGGCACCCTATTTCATCCATAGTGTACTGCTTTTGACCAGAGACTTATGGTTCATTGTTCAAATATAGGGAATAAAAAGCCATTTGTGACGCAGACCGTAGCTGTTCCACGTCAGCGCTACAGTTTAGTACCACTAACGGGCTCAACAGTCTCCACGTACTTTAAACTGCAAACTGCTCCATGCACTAAGCCTATACAATTAGCTGTATATCTATCTCATCATTCTTAGCAGAAACATGTACTGTAGCCTTCCTCCAAGCTGGTAACTTACTGGAGCATTCCTCTAAGCTGATAACTTACTGGAGCATTCCTCCAAGCAGATAACTTACTGGAGCATTCCTCCAGGCTGGTAACTTACTGGAGCCTTCCTCCAAGCTGGTAACTTACTGGAGCATTCCTCTAAGCTGATAACTTACTGGAGCATTCCTCCAAGCTGATAACTTACTGGAGCATTCCTCCAAGCTGATAACTTACTGGAGCATTCCTCCAAGCTGATAATTTACTGGAGCATTCCTCCAAGCTGGTAACTTACTGGAGCATACCACCAAGCTGATAACTTACTGGAGCATTCCACCAAGCTGGTAACTTACTGGAGCATTCCACCAAGCTGATAACTTACTGGAGCATTCCTCCAGGCTGGTAACTTACTGGAGCCTTCCTCCAAGCTGGTAACTTACTGGAGCATTCCACCAAGCTGATAACTTACTGGAGCATTCCTCCAGGCTGGTAACTTACTGGAGCCTTCCTCCAAGCTGGTAACTTACTGGAGCATTCCTCCAAGCTGATAAGTTACTGGAGGATTCCTCCAAGCTGAAAACTTACTGGAGCATTCCTCCAAGCTGGTAACTTACTGGAGCATTCCTCCAGGTTGGTAACTTACTGGAGCATTCCTCCAAGCTGGTAACTTACTGGAGCCTTCCTCCAAGCTGGTAACTTACTGGAGCCTTCCTCCAAGCTGATAACTTACTGGAGCATTCCTCCAAGCTGATAACTTACTGGAGCATTCCTCCAAGCTGGTAACTTACTGGAGCATTCCACCAAGCTGATAACTTACTGGAGCATTCCTCCAGGCTGGTAACTTACTGGAGCATTCCACCAAGCTGATAACTTACTGGAGCATTCCTCCAAGCTGGTTAACTTACTGGAGCATTCCTCCAAGCTGATAAGTTACTGGAGCATTCCTCCAAGCTGATAACTTACTGGAGCATTCCTCCAAGCTGGTAACTTACTGGAGCATTCCACCAAGCTGATAACTTAGTGGAGCATTCCTCCAGGCTGGTAACTTACTGGAGCATTCCTCCAAGCTGGTAACTTACTGGAGCATTCCTCCAGGCTGATAACTTACTGGAGCATTCCTCCAGGCTGGTAACTTACTGGAGCATTCCTCCAAGATGCAAACTTACTGGAGCATTCCTCCAAGCTGATAAGTTACTGGAGCATTCCTCCAGGCTGATAAGTTACTGGAGCATTCCTCCAAGTTGATAACTTACTGGAGCCTTCCTCCAGGCTGGAAACTTCCTGGAGCATTCCTCTAAGCTGATAACTTACTGGAGCATTCCTCCAAGCTGAAAACTTACTGGAGCATTCCTCCAAGCTGATAACTTACTGGAGCATTCCTCCAAGCTGGTAACTTACTGGAGCATTCCTCCAGGTTGGTAACTTACTGGAGCATTCCTCCAAGCTGGTAACTTACTGGAGCCTTCCTCCAAGCTGATAACTTACTGGAGCATTCCTCCAAGCTGATAACTTACTGGAGCATTCCTCCAAGCTGGTAACTTACTGGAGCATTCCACCATGCTGATAACTTACTGGAGCATTCCTCCAGGCTGGTAACTTACTGGAGCATTCCACCAAGCTGATAACTTACTGGAGCATTCCTCCAAGCTGGTAACTTACTGGAGCATTCCTCCAAGCTGGTAAGTTACTGGAGCATTCCCCAAGCTGGTAACTTACTGGAGCATTCCTCCAGGCTGGTAACTTACTGGAGCCTTCCTCCAAGCTGGCAACTTACTGGAGCATTCCTCCAGGCTGATAACTTACTGGAGCATTCCTCCAGGCTGGTAACTTACTGGAGCATTCCTCCAAGCTGGTAACTTACTGGAGCATTCCTCCAGGCTGATAACTTACTGGAGCATTCCTCCAGGCTGGTAACTTACTGGAGCATTCCTCCAAGATGATAACTTACTGGAGCCTTCCTCCAAGCTGATAACTTACTGGAGCATTCCTCCAAGCTGATAACTTACTGGAGCATTCCTCCAAGCTGGTAACTTACTGGAGCATTCCTCCAAGCTGGTAAGTTACTGGAGCATTCCCCAAGCTGGTAACTTACTGGAGCATTCCTCCAGGCTGGTAACTTACTGGAGCATTCCTCCAAGCTGGTAACTTACTGGAGCATTCCTCCAAGCTGATAAGTTACTGGAGCATTCCTCCAAGCTGATAACTTACTGGAGCATTCCTCCAAGCTGGTAACTTACTGGAGCATTCCTCCAGGCTGGTATCTTACTGGAGCCTTCCTCCAAGCTGGCAACTTACTGGAGCATTCCTCCAGGCTGATAACTTACTGGAGCATTCCTCCAGGCTGGTAACTTACTGGAGCATTCCTCCAAGATGATAACTTACTGGAGCATTCCTCCAAGCTGATAAGTTACTGGAGCATTCCTCCAGGCTGATAAGTTACTGGAACATTCCTCCAAGCTGATAACTTACTGGAGCATTCCTCCAGGCTGGTAACTTACTGGAGCATTCCTCCAAGCTGATAACTTACTGGAGCATTCCTCCAAGCTGAAAACTTACTGTAGCCTTCCTCCAAGCTGATAACTTACTGGAGCATTCCTCCAAGCTGAAAACTTACTGGAGCCTTCCTCCAAGCTGATAACTTACTGGAGCATTCCTCCAAGCTGATAACTTACTGGAGCATTCCTCCAAGCTGGTAACTTACTGGAGCATTCATCCAGGTTGGTAACTTACTGGAGCATTCCTCCAAGCTGATAAGTTACTGGAGCATTCCTCCAGGCTGATAAGTTACTGGAGCATTCCTCCAAGCTGATAACTTACTGGAGCATTCCTCCAGGCTGGTAACTTACTGGAGCATTCCTCTAAGCTGATAACTTACTGGAGCATTCCTCCAAGCTGAAAACTTACTGTAGCCTTCCTCCAAGCTGATAACTTACTGGAGCATTCCTCCAAGCTGAAAACTTACTGGAGCCTTCCTCCAAGCTGATAACTTACTGGAGCATTCCTCCAAGCTGATAACTTACTGGAGCATTCCTCCAAGCTGGTAACTTACTGGAGCATTCCTCCAGGTTGGTAACTTACTGGAGCATTCCTCCAAGCTGATAACTTACTGGAGCATTCCTCCAAGCTGATAACTTACTAGAGCATTCCACCAAGCTGGTAACTTACTGGAGCACTTACTGACGACAGGATCAAACCCAGCAGCATGTTTCTGTCTTGTTTGTCTGAGCTATAAATAGATTGGGTACTTTGAAATGTATGTGGTCACAACCCCCCTCCCCCCTCTCCCCCCACCCCCTCCCCTCCCCCCTCTCCCCTCCAGATTAAACTGCCATATTACATTTTCTCTCTCTCAGAGATTGTGTAACTGGAATGCTTCTTTATGCTGTTGGTTGATAGGTAGACTGTGGGCTGTAACACACTTTCTCTCTCTCTCTCTCTCTCTCTCACACACACACACACACACACACACAGACACCCCTATAGGTCTCAGAGGCTTTCATCATAATCTCAGAACTCAGAAACTGTGTGTGATGTCCATACTAAGGGTTTCAAGTCATTATCCTTCATACATTAACTCCGCTTTTACTTTTTTAATTTCCAGAGGTTATTTGACAAAATCATGCTAATGATTTCCAAATAGCTTAGCTACAGAAGTATGCCTATTCATATTAAAACCCTGGCAGTGATGCCATCTTCCTGCACACAGCATGTAGACTGTTAATAAGGCTTATGGCTCAGAGCTCTGACTGTGAGCCTAATCGCAAAGAATTCTAAATATAAAAAAGTATCCTGCCTACAAAATGGATCATTTGCAACTAACTGAAGTCCTACTTTTACAACAAACATAGATAGGTTTAGGTCTACATTTTTATAACGGATCAGAAACACCATGATTTAGTAAAGTAGCCTGTATAATAAAGACGGCGTCAAATTAGGAGAACAAGTAGGATTAGCGTGTATAAATTAGTACTCTCTTCCAAGACAGTTCATAATTGGATCAATGGGGATTGTGATCAATTAGGCTTGGAGTTGAATGATGTAGAACTAGTGCTGACTGACACGCAGACAGCAGAACGGCCACCGGGCAGGGACCTCGTGCCTCGCCGCTCCCTCGTCTTTCAGCCCCACAAAACAATAGAAACATCATGTGTGCTAAATCTCAATAAACTACTAACGTCTGTGAAAATATGTATATGTCGGGAGTAGGGACAGTGACATAGCCAATGCCACGGAAACCCTTCAGAAGGGGAATCGAGCGAGAGAGCAAGGTGTTCTGCAGCACTAGGATAGAATCACAGCTCCTCCGAGACTTAACTTAGATACTTCTCCGTTGCTTTTACCAATTCTAAACCAGTCAGGCGCCTTTTCATAAACATAATAGACACGCAAGCAAACATATCACCTCGTAATACAATTCAAATGTAAAGAAAACACGTGTACATGATGCAATTATTTCAAAACATGTACAAAAAAATAAATGTTACGAAACCGTTTATCCTACTGCGTTTATGTAACGGTGTAAAAAGGACGATGTTCGCTGCACGGCGCCGTGACCGGTGGAATTGTTACACGGTCCTATGATCCCGTATCCCGTATAGTTCTTTTGAAGTTGAGAAATACCGCGATTCTGTCGGGCGATAATGTCATTTCACGTGTCAATATTATCAGAGCGACAATATTTCAAAGTGAGACAGTTTGGCTGTGACACATCTCCAAGTCTGTATTCATTCATATCGTAGCCAAAGGTTGCAAGAACAACTACAGATTTAGGCACAAATGTTTTTAAATAGTCAAGTCTTACCTTGCTTGGTATGGTGTGTAAAAAATAAAAAAAAGTCACTGGGAAATAGTCGCAGAAAATGATATATCCCTGGATGATGTCCACATTGTCGGAGATAGAGCCTTCAACTGTAACAAATAATCCTGATGTCAGTGTACCAATTAACCAGAGAGAGAGAGGGAGGGAGGGAGGGGGGTTGGAGAGATAGAGAGGGAGAGGGAGGGAGGGAGGGAGGGGGGTTGGAGAGATAGAGAGGGAGAGGGATGCATGCAGCGATGGAGCTAAGAACTACCATATCCAATTACATTAGACAAATAAAAAAAAAACGAAATAAATACAATGTACAACCGGTATGGCCATCTGCTTATAGTCCATACACTTCACCGTGTCCTCAAAAATCACGTCCTAAACCACGTCCTAATTCACGTCCTAAACCCGAATAACCTATAAGAAACCGGTACAGTAGTCGACTTATACATTCAATATGTGGCTGGAAATGTTACACCATATCAGAGTAAAACTGAACAGTGATTTGTAGGGTGTCGTGCTCACTTGGAAAAAAAACTATTTTTTACCAAAAGCCCGATAGCTCTGTTGAAATGTGTCATGAGAAGAACAGTAGTAATTAACGCGTCTATCACTAATTGATTTGTCATTAGCAATTCAACTTAAATTAAATCGATACAAATGTGCATATTAGCAAGAGGAGGGGGGGGGGAAATTGAAAATAAATTTGGCTATTTTATGAATTACAAACACTTCTCATGTCAAAGTGAGAGTTTAGTATATTTACTGTCCAATGCAATAAAGCCATGAATATATTCTAAGAGAAATAGTGCCTTCTCTCTCAGAGCCTCCTAGTGAAGAAGTAGTGATTCTATATTAGGCTTAGACTACTGTGTAATTAATTATACTGAACAAAAATAGAAATGCAACATGCAGCAACTTAAAAGATTTGACAGATTTTTTACAGTTCATATAAGGAAATGAAATAAATGCATTAATCTATGGATTTCACATGACTGGTAATACAGATATATATCTGTTGGTTACAGGGGCGTGGATCAGAAAACCAGTCAGTATCTGGTGTGACCACCATTTGTCACATGCAGCGCAACACATCTCCTTCACATAAAGTTGATCAGGATGTTGATTGTGGCCTGTGGAAAGTTGTCCGGCCACTTCTCTTCAATGGCTGTGCGAACTTGCTTTATATTGGCGGGAACTGGAACACGTTGTCGTACACTGTCGATCCAGAGCATCCCAAACATGCTCAATGGGTGACATGTCTGGTGAGTATGCAGGCCATGGAAGAACTGGGACATTTTCAGCTTCCAGAATTTGAGTACAGATCCTTGTGACATCATGCTGAAACATGATGTGATGGCGGGTGATGAATGGCATGACAAATGGCCTCAGGATCTCGTCATGGTATCTCTGTGCAGTCAAATTGCCATCGATAAAATGCAATTGTGTTTCGTTGTTAGTAGGTTATTCCTGCTCATATCATAACCCCACCGTCACCATGGGGCACTCTGTTCACAACACTGACATCAGCAAACCGCTCGCCCACACGACGCCATCCACGTGGTCTGTAGTTGTGAGGCCAGTTGGACGTACTGCCAAATTCTCTAAAACAACGTTGGTAGAGAAATTAACATTAAATTCTCTGTCAACAGCTCTGGTGGACATTCCTTCAGTCATAATGCCAATTACACATTCCCTCAACACTTGAGACATCTGTGACATTGTGTTGTGTGGCAAAACTGCACATTTTGGAGTGGCCTTTTATTGTCCCCCAGCACAAGGTGCACCTGTGTAATGATCATGCTGTTTCATCTGCTTCTTGATATGCCACACCTGTCAGGTGGAGAAATGCTCTCTAACAGGGATGTACATAGATTTGTGCACATTTGAGAGAAATAAGCATGTTCACACGGTGTAAAAATGTGTATACTTGTTGAGCTTGTGTTTACATGGTGTTGTACATGCTTCAGGTGATAGACAGCTGAATGTACTACCAGAGCTTTGAACAGTTGATTCAATTCTACTGTCTTGTGGACAGGTAACATAGCAGTTAAGAGCATTGGGCCAGTAGAGAACAGGACAGAGGGAGTAGGGAGATAGGGGGTTAGGGAGCAGGGAGCAGGGAGCAGGGAGCAGGGAGCAGGAAGCAGGGAGCAGGGAGCAGGGAGCAGGGAGCAGGGAGCAGGGAGCAGGCAGCAGGGAGCAGGGAGTAGGCAGCAGGCAGCAGGCAGCAGGGAGTAGGCAGCAGGGAGCAGGCAGTAGGGAGTAGGCTAGCTAAACAGCTGTTGTCTCACTTGTGGACTGTGGACAGCACCTGGTGTGTTTGTGTGTGTGTGTGTGGACAGCTCCTATGCTCCTAGACTGACCTACAGAACTGTTTTTGCCCCAGGGATGGATTAACCATCCAGAGTATGCTACAGAGAACAGTATCACACACACACGCACGCACGCACGCACGCACGCACGCACGCACACACACACACACACACACACACACACACACACACACACACACACACACACACACACACACACACACACACACACAGAGCCTCCTTCCCTCTCAGTCATCCCAGCTATTCCTCATCAGCCTGGAGAAGGTCAGAGAGGCACATACAGGTGTCTCAACAACATAATTCAGCAGTACTTATGGATGCTCCCTAATACAACTATTTTTGACAATGGGCTGCTGGGCTATAAGGAGATACACAGGTTAGAGGTTAAATCCTTGACACCAGTTGTGCAACTATAAGGCATCTATAACCTGTGAAGCTCCTCAGGCTCTACTTCCGGGTCATGTCCCCTAATCTTTTGACCATTTTGTCGTCAAATTTGTGAAAACGCAGTCATTTAAGATACACAAATTATATTTGTGTTTTGTGGGTGAATTTACTTCTGCCAGATGGTTTTTATGAAATTTTTGAGCTTCAAACAATTACGGTACATTTGTGCCCATTAACATGCCTACAAACATTCAAAAACTACAAGGCTGACGGGCTGCCACTTCCTGGTAACTTTCATAGCATATTGGCACAGAGGAGCTTGTGTTACAAGGCTGCCATCTAGAGTAGTACTGAGGTATAGAAGCAGTCTGCTCGCAGAATATGTGTGTGTACAGAGAGGGAGAGGTAGAGGGAGACAGAGAGAGAGAGGTAGAGGGAGACGGAGAGAGAGACATAGAGAGGGAGAGAGATAGAGGGAGACAGAGAGAGGGAGAGGTAGATGGAGACAGAGAGAGAGAGGTAGAGGGAGACGGAGAGAGAGACATAGAGAGGGAGAGAGATAGAGAGAGACAGAGAGAGAGACATAGAGAGGGAGAGAGAGAGGGAGACAGAGAGGGAGAAGGAGACAGAGAGTAGAGACATAGAGAGAGAGAGGTAAAGGGAGACAGAGAGTAGAGACATAGAGAGAGAGAGGTAGAGGGAGACAGAGAGAGACATAGAGAGAGAGGTAGAGGGAGACAGAGAGAGACAGAAAGGGAGAGGGAGACAGAGAGTAGAGACATAGAGAGAGGTAAAGGGAGACAGAGAGTAGAGACATAGAGAGAGAGAGGTAGAGGGAGACAGAGAGAGACAGAGAGAGAGGTAGAGGGAGACAGAGAGAGACATAGAGAGAGAGGTAGAGGGAGACAGAGAGAGACAGAAAGGGAGAGGGAGACAGAGAGTAGAGACAGAGAGAGAGAGGTAGAGGGAGACAGAGAGAGACATAGAGAGAGAGGTAGAGGGAGACAGAGAGAGACAGAAAGGGAGAGGGAGACAGAGAGTAGAGACATAGAGCGAGAGAGGTAAAGGGAGACAGAGAATAGAGACATAGAGAGAGAGAGGTAGAGGGAGACAGAGAGTAGAGACATAGAGAGAGAGAGGTAGAGGGAGACAGAGAGAGACATAGAGAGAGAGAGGTAGAGGGAGACAGAGAGAGACATAGAGAGAGAGAGGTAGAGGGAGACAGAGAGAGACATAGAGAGAGAGAGGTAGAGGGAGACAGAGAGAGAGAATGAGAATGATAAAGGGTCTGTTTAAGCGTTGTGTCAAGTGTCCCAACTGCAATGCTATAGTCCCATGAGGATATATCTGTCTGGCTTTAAGATGCCATCCTTGCTCACCATGAGCCATAGCTATATGCTTCTAGTCTAGACAGTGTTTCCCAATTCTGTGCCTTAACACAATCCTGTCTCAGCTCTACGGACATTTCCTTCGACCTCATGGCTTGGTTTTTGCTCTGACATCTACTGGTCAACTGTGGGACCTTATATAGACTGGTGTGTGTCTTTCTAAATCATGTCCTATCAATTGAATTTACCACAGGTGGAGTCCAATCAAGTTGTAAAAACATCTCAAGGATGATCAATGGAAACAGGATGCACCTGAGCTCAATTTCAAGTCTCATAGCAAAGGGTCTGAATTCTTATGCAAATAAGGTATTTCTGTTTTTTAATTTTTAATAGATTTGCAAAAATATTTAAGAACCTGTTTTCGCTTTGTCATTATGGAGTATTGTTTGTAGATTGATGAGGATTTTTCTCTTTATTTAATCGATTTTAGAATAAGGCTGTAACGTAACAAAATGTGGAAAAAGTCAAGGTTTCTGAATACTTTCCCGACTTCATATGCTTCTAGACAGTTTTGCATCAAGTGTGCATCTCTATTGCTTTACTTTATAGTCCGGGTTGCCTAGGTTACTTTCTAAATGCAATCTAGTTACAGATACTAGTTACATTATAATCACTAACATAATTTTTTGATTACCCAAACTCAGTAAAGGAATCTGATTACATTCAGTTACTTTTACCTTCCCATTAGAAGTCAAAAAATAAATATTACCAATTGAGTTTACATAGTTGCATTTTACTTTATGGGTTGGTTATGTATGTCATGTCCTGACCAGTAGTAGGGGTTATTTGTTATATTAGTTTGGTCAGGACGTGGCAGGGGGTGTTTGTTTTATGGTTCGGGGTTTGTTGGGCTATGTGTTTATATAGAGGGGCGTTTGTTTAGAGTGTTCCGGGGTTTTTTGGTTAATGTTCTGTTAGTATATTTCTATGTTCTAGTCTAGTCTTTCTATTTCTATGTTTAGGGTTTTTGATTGACCTTCAATTGGAGGCAGCTGTTCCTCGTTGCCTCTGATTGAAGGTCCTATGTATAGGGATGTTTTGCTATGGGGGTTTGTGGGTAGTTGTCTCCTGTTTAGTGTCTGTGCACCTGACAGGACTGTTTAGTGTCGTTCGTTGTTTTGTATACGTGATTTGTTTGTTTTTTCCTTCTTTTGATTTAATAAAGAAGATGAGTAGACACGTTCCCGCTGCACCTTGGTCCTTACGACACCCGTTACAATGTAGACTTCTTCTAAACCATTGCTTTCTACTCCAGATAATAATATGGTTTGGTTATGTCTTTACATCAAATCAAATGTCACTCCAATTAATTGTATTTACTTTTCCACCATGGCCTTTTTTTGCCTTTACCTCCCTTATCTCACCTCATTTGCTCACATTGTATATAGACTTATTTTTTTACTGTATTATTGACTGTATGTTTGTTTTACTCCATGTGTAGCTTTATCTTGGCCAGGTCGCAATTGTAAATGAGAACTTGTTCTCAACTTGCCTACCTGGTTAAATAAAGGTGAAATAAAAAAATAAAAAATAAAAAATGTAATACTCCTTGATCTTCAAGAATAGGACTTGGAAATATGGAAGTATAAATTAGCCAAATTGTTTTACCTGAGCATGACCCCAAAACTAAAGACATTTTAGCCTAGTCTGTTGTTTATGATTGTGTTGTCATGGACAACTGATTGGGCTCATTGCTTCCAGTTGAAAAATAAATGCCATTCTCGTGGACTGAATGTCTGCATTTAGTATAGCACTATTGTTTGTCATTGTTGGTGACGCTGATATCTCGATCATCATTTGCAGCTGTTTAAAGTGCGAATCCACAGTTGAAGCATTAACAAAGTGGGCCACCCCACCTCTTTTGGCAAAAAGTTGAGGGATGGGCCTGGAGAAATGTAATCATTCTCAGGTTAATAGACAGAGTTATGGATGCAAGGACTGATCATCCATGCTATTCAACATTATTGTTTTAAACATGTACAGTGTTTGTTTACATTTACAATGTCTACAAACACTGGAGAAAAACACGCTTGTATTTTGTGTTCTCATGGGGTGTGACAGTTGAGAAGGATGTAGAAACTACAGATTGCCCCTTTAAGTCTATCAAAAGTGTACGAGTTTGAGCATGTTTCCATTATGCCTTTGGATTTTTTTTGGGGGGGGAATCATCACGAATTTGACTGAGCAATAAAAGCCGCACTCGTGGACTTCTTAATAAATGAAACTCATTTTTGACAGTATGGAACACACCACCACGGAGGAGTTTAGAAGATAGGAATTCTCTCAAAGTTTTATTCCAACACGTTTGGGACCTCACTATGCAGCTGTTGCAGGAGGGCATTTTTTCACTGGCTGTCCACAATCCGTAAGGCGCAAATAGCTAAATGAGAGAGCAGTAGTGTGATTCATATAAATGTGCAATAACAAGTAATAATATAGCTGTATCTCCCGCAGGCTACACCACTGCTGTCGACCTTCAAGCGTTTACTCAAGTTGGATAGTCTTTGGATGCCGACAGCAGTCACACCATTGGAAGACATAGCTTGGACTGTAGCCTACAAAAGCCTATTCCTGTTGTCATGACTTTCCTGTGATGATCTGAAGGATCAGGTTACAGTGGGTCCTCTCTACAGCGTGCTCTCTCTCTCTCGTAGAGGGGGAATGTCATGACTCTCCTGTGATGATCTGAAGGATCAGGTTACAGTGGGTCCTCTCTACAGCGTGCTCTCTCTCATAGAGGGGGAATGTCATGACTCTCCTGTAATGATCTGAAGGATCAGGTAAGTAAGTAAGTACACACAAGTAAGCCTGTGTGTCTATGTATGCGGATGACTCAACACTATACACGTCAGCTACTACAGCGAATGAAATCGAGTGAAATCACTTCAACATTTAACAAAGAGCTGCAGTTAGTTTCAGAGTGGGTGGCAAGAAATAAGTTAGTCCTAAATATTTCTAAAACTAAAAGCATTGTATTTGGGACAAATCATTCACTAAACCCTAAACCTCAACTAAATCTTGTAATTAACAATGTGGAAATTGAGCAAGCTGAGGAGACTAAACTGCTTGGAGTAACCCTGGATTGTAAACTATCATGATCAAAATATCTTGATACAACAGTAGCTAAGATGGGGAGAAGTCTGTCCATAATAAAGCGCTACACTACCTTCTTAACAACAATATCAACAAGGCAGGTCCTACAGGCCCTAGTTTTGTCGCACCTGGACTACTGCCCAGTTGTGTGGTCAGGTGGCCCAGAACAGGGCAGCACAGCTGGCCCTTAAATGTACACGTAGAGCTAACATCAATAGTATACATGCCAATATCTCATGGCTCAAAGTAAAGGAGAGATTGATTTCATCATTACGTGTTTTTGTAAGAAGTATTGACATGTTGAATGCACCAAGCTGTTTAACTACTAACACACAACACAGAGACCCATGCATACCCCACAAGACATGCCACCAGAGGTCTCTTCACAGTCCCCAAGTCCAGAACAGACTATGGGAGGTGCACAGTACTACATAGAACCATGACTACTGTCACGGTTGTCGTCTGTAATGGAGGACCAAGGCGCAGCGGAAGTGTGGATACTCATATTTTATTTCCCCAACAAAAGGAGTAAAGCATCCACCGGAAAACAAAAAACCACGACAGCAGCAGCAACAGTTTGCAGGCTTAAAAACCACAGTGCAAAACAATTCCCCACAACCCCAAAAACAAACACACACACACACCTATATAGGACTTCCAATCAAAGGCAACTATACACACCTGCCTTCAATTGGAAGTCCCAATCATCAACCCAACATTTAACAAACACAAACCTGCCACGTCCTGACCCCAAAATTAAAACACTAGCTCCATCTGCTGGTCAGGACGTGACAACTACATGGAACTTTATTCCACATCAAGTAACTTCATTATGCAAGCAGTCACACACACGGGGACAAACACACACATACAAACACACATTATATATCACAGTCAAGTCAGTCATATCACAGTCATATCAGTCTTATCAGTCATATCACAGTCAAGTCAGTCTTATCAGTCATATCACAGTCATATCCTGTTTCATCCAAGATGGCGTAGCAGTTCAGACGTCCTGTCGTGTCCCGTGTATATATATATATATATTTACATATTTTTCTTCACTTATCTTTTTACATTTTTTTCTTCTAAAAACTCAACCTCAAAGCCTCTCCTGCAACCCGCCTCACCAATTAAAAAAAGAAAGTATTATTTACCTCATATGAAATCCACAACAGAAGCTAGCCAGAGGTTAGCCATTTTCACTGGCTAACGTTGGAGTTCAGCTATCCACGGTTAGCTGCCATCAGCTATCCATTAGCTCGAAAAGCTATCGCCAGTTTTTGTACAGTGCGACTCAGACCAGAGCATACCGGACCTATTCTCTCTCCTTTCCCCGATTTCTACCGCAGGCTCTGGATATTTACACCTGGATCTTGCAGCTAACTAGCTGCTACCTGAGTGACTATTGGCAACGTCGGTCCCGGAATTAACACACATTATTCCGGAGCTAGCCAGCTGAAGAGTTCCGTCAGCCACTCGTGGGCTTTTCCTGAGCTAGCCAGCTGAAGTGTCTCCTGGGCTACAATCACCTATCCTGACCCTTTTTACTGCCGATGCGGAGCCCCATCGGGCCTTCACGACTGGACCACCGACGTTATCTGCCCGAGGGAGTTATCCAACTGGCCCCTCCGTCGCGACGTAACCTGATCACCCATCTGCGGCCGGCTAATCGTTAGCTGTCTTATCGGCTGCGATCTGAATAGGTCTATCGGACACTTTTCTTGGGCCACTATAACTAACTATTTTGCCAACTTGGACAGGTCCCCCCTTCCACACGGAAACCCACTAACCCACAGACGGAAACGCACGAGGTGGCTAAAAACAGACCTCCCTCCATCTTCCACCAGCTTGCTACCTATGGCCCGGCTAGCTGTCTGAATCTCACTGGACCCTTTGATCACTCGGCTAAGCATGCCTCTCCTTAATGTCAATATGCAATGTCCATTGCTGTTCTGGTTAGTGTATATTGGCTTATTTCACTGTAGAGCCTCTAGCCCTGCTAATTATACCTTATCCAACCTCTCAGTTCCTCCACCCACACATGCTATGACATCTCCTGGTTTCAATGATGTTTCTAGAGACAATATCTCTCTCATAATCACTAAATGCCTAGGTTTACCTCCTCTGTATTCACATCCCACCATACCTTTGTCTGTACATTATACCTTGAAGCTATTTTATCGCCCCCAGAAACCTGCTCCTTTTTCTCTCTATTCTGGACGTCACAGACGACCAATTCTTATAGCTTTTAGCCGTACCCTCATACTTATTCTTCTCTGCTCCTCTGGGGATGTAGAGGTGAATCCAGGCCCTGCAGTGCCTGGCTCCACTCCTACTCCCCAGGGCTCTCTTTTGATGACTTCTGTAACCGTAATAACCTTGGTTTCATGCATGTTAACATTAGAAGCCTCCTCCCTAAGTTTGTTTTATTCACTGCTTTAGCACACTCTGCCAACCCGGATGTCCTAGCTGCGTCTGAATCTTGGCTTAGGAAGTCCACCAAAAACTCCGAAATCTTCATCCCTAACTACAAAATTTTCAGACAAGATAGAATGACCAAAGGGGGCGGTGTTGCAATCTAATGCAGAGATAGCCTGCAGAGTTCTGTCCTGCTATCCAGGTGTGTACCCAAACAATTTGAACTTCTACTTTTAAAAATCCACCTCTCCAAAAACAAGTCTCTCACCGTTGCAGCCTGCTATAGACCCCCCTCAGCCCCTAGCTGTGCTCTGGACACCATATGTGAACTGATTGCCCCCCATCTATCTTCAGAGCTGGTGCTACTAGGTGACCTAAACTGGGACATGCTTAACACCCCAGCCATCCTACAATCCAAGCTTGATGCCCTCAAACTCACACAAATTATTAATGAACCCACCAGGTACAACCCCAAAGCCGCAAACACTGGCACCCTCATAGATATCATCCTAACCAATGTGCCCTCTAAATACACCTCTGCTGTTTTCAACCTAGATCTCAGCGATCACTGCCTCATTGCCTGCACCCGTAATGGGTCAGCGGTCAAACGACCTCCACTCATCACTGTCAAACGCTCCCTGAAACATTTCAACGAGCAAGCCTTTCTAATCGACCTGGCCCTGGTATCCTGGAAGGATATTGACCTCATCCCGTCAGTAGAGGATGCCTGGTTATTTAAAAAAAATGCCTTCCTCACCATCTTAAATAAGCATGCCCCTTTCAAGAAATTTAGAACCAGGAACAGATATAGCCCTTGGTTCTCCCCAGACCTGACTGCCCTTAACCAACACAAAAATATCCTGTGGTGTTCTGCATTAGCATCGAACTGCCCCCGCGATATGCAACTTTTCAGGGAAGTTAGAAACCAATACACACAGGCAGTTAGAAACGCCAAGGCTAGCTTTTTCAAACAGAAATTTGCTTCCTGCAACTCAAACTCTAAAAAGTTCTGGGACATTGTAAAGTCCATGGAGAATAAGAACACCTCCTCCCAACTGCCCACTGCACTGAGGATAGGAAACTCTGTCACCACCGATAAACCCACTATAATTGAGAATTTCAATAAGCATTTTTCTACGGCTGGCCATGCTCTCAACCTAACTACCCCTACTGCATTCAACAGCACTGCACCCCCCACAGCTACTCGCCCAAGCCTCCCCCATTTCTCCTTCTCCCAAATCCATTCAGCTGATGTTCTGAAAGAGCTGCAAAATCTGGACCCCTACAAATCAGCTGGGCTTGACAATCTGGACCCTTTCTTTCTAAAATTATCTGCCGAAATTATTGCAACCCCTATTACTAGCCTGTTCAACCTCTCTTTCGTGTCGTCTGAGATTCCCATAGATTGGAAAGCAGCTGTCATCCCCCTCTTCAAAGGAGGTGACACTCTTGACCCAAATTGCTACAGACCTATATCCATCCTACCCTACCTTTCTAAGGTCTTCGAAAGCCAAGTCAACAAACAGATTACTGACCATTTCGAATCCCACTGCACCCTCTCCGCTATGCAATCTGGTTTCAGAGCTGGTCATGGGTGCACCTCAGCCACGCTCAAGGTCCTAAACGACATCGTAACCGCCATCGATAAGAAACAATACTGTGCTGCCGTATTCATTGACCTGGCCAAAGCTTTTGACTCTGATAATCACCACATCCTCATCGGCAGACTCAGTAGCCTTGGTTTCTCAAACGATTGCGTCGCCTGGTTCACCAACTACTTCTCTGACAGAGTTCAGTGTGTCAAATCGGAGGGCCTGCTGTCTCTGGCAGTCTCTATGGGGGTACCACAGGGTTCAATTCTTGGGCCAACTCTTTTCTCTGTATACATCAATGATGTCGCTCTTGCTGCTGGTGAATCTCTGATCCACCTCTACGCAGACGACACCATTCTGTATACTTCTGGCCCTTCTTTGGACACTGTGTTAACTTCTTGCCGTTCCCCTAGGATAGGGGGCGCCACAGCGCATTTTGGAAAAAAATCGTTCCCATTTTCAACGGCCTACTAATCAAAGTCAGAAGCTAAGACATGCATATACTTATTTTATATGGATAGAAAACACCCTAAATTTTCTAAAACTGTTTGAATGGTGTCTGTGAGTATAACAGAACTCGTATGGCAGTCAAAACCCCGAGACCGATTGAACCAGGAAGTGGAAATCTGAATTGTGGACTCGACTTCACAGCCTTACCTATAAATCACAACGTAAAAAAATGAAAATTGAGCACTTTCCAGTGCTTCCACTAGATGTCCCCAGTCTTTACAAAGTGTTTTGAGGGTTCTACGGTAGAAACTCAGTGAAAGAGACGATGTGGCAATTGGTCACAGTCGGAGGGCCATGAGCATTGTGACGTTGGCGGCCGTGTCTGCCCCCACCTTTGGAAGTTTTTTGAAACACAATGAAATCGTCCCACTTGAATCTGATTGGCTTTCTTGTTGAAACAGGCCCTGACGATGTCTTGATACAACGTTTGACATGTTTGAACGACCCTAACTTACCGTAAACAGTCATTTTGCGTTAGACAGCTGCCGCCCACGGATCGACTTTTGATTACAGCCTTAGGACGCGCTAACAAGAGGAAGCTAATGGAACATAAAGCATGGACTTTTTCGACCGAAAATACATTTGTCATGGACCTGGGACATCGGGAAGGGATTTCTGATGAAGACAACTAAAGGTGAGGGATTATTGGCGATATTATACAATATCAGATGTTACGTGCTCAAATGTTCAAAGATGGCGCCGACCTAGGTTTTCGAGCTCAATTTCTGGGTATCGCATCCCATTTGATCTCAAAGTGTGATTACCCTGTAAAGTTAATTTAAAATCTGTTTTGACTGGTGTTTTCAAGAGATATTCATCTATAAATCTTAGATTGACAATATATATTAAAAAAATCGTTTTCGAATAGTAATTTATAAAATTGTAGCAGTGTTTCCCGGGACGCATTATATGGGAAAATAGTTAGTCAACCTCAGGTGCCGATGTAAAATGCTGTTTTTATATAGAAATATGACCTTTATTGAACAAAAGATTGCATGCTGTGTGTAACATGATGTCCTAGGTGTGTCATCTGATGAAGTTTGTAAAAGGTTAGTGCTGCATTTAGCTGTTTTTTGGCTATATGTGATGCGTGTGCTTGGTTGGAAAATTCATATGATGCGATTTTTACAAAGTACTCCTCTAACATAATCTAATATTGTGCTTTTCCTGTAAAACCTTTTTGAAATCGGACAACGAGGGTCGATTCAAGAGAGGTGTATCTATAAAACGATATGAGACAGCCCTATATTTGAAAAAAAAAAAATATTGAATTTCGTTATGCTAATGTCGCTAGGAGTTTTCGCTGGAAAATGATCCCGCTAACGGGATGAGACATTCAAGAGGTTTTAACAACCCTCCAGACGAGCTTCAATGCCATTCAACTCTCCTTCCGTGGTCTCCAACTGCTCCTAACCACAAGTAAAACTAAATGCATGCTCTTCAACCGATCGCTGCCTGCACCTGCCCGCCTGTCCAGCATCACTTCTCTGGACGGTTCTAACTTAGAATTTGTGGACAACTACAAATACCTAGGTGTCTGGCTAGACTGTAAACTCTCCTTCCAGACTCACATCAATCATCTCCAATCCAAAGTTAAATATTGAATTGGTTTCCTATTTCGCAACAAAGCATCCTTCACTCATGCTGCCAAACATACTCTCGTAAAACTGACCATCCTACCAATCCTCAACTTCGGCGATGTCATTTACAAAATAGCCTCCAATACCCTACTCAACAAGCTGGATGCAGTCTATCACAGTGCCATCCGTTTTGTCACCAAAGCCCCATACACTACCCACCACTGCGACCTGTACGCTCTCGTTGGCTGGCCTTCGCTACATAATCGTCGCCAAACACATTGGCTCCAGGTCATCTACAAGACCCTGCTAGGTAAAGTCCCCCCTTATCTCCGCTCACTGGTCACCATAGCAGCACCCACCTGTAGCACGCGCTCCAGCAGGTATATCTCTCTGGTCACCCCTAAAGCCAACTCCTCCTTTGGTCGTCTCTCCTTCCAGTTCTCTGCTGCCAATGACTGGAACGAACTACAAAAATCTCTGAAACTGGAAACACTTATCTCCCTCACTAGCTTTAAGCACCAGCTATCAGAGCAGCTCCCAGATCACTGCACCTGTACATAGCCCATCTATAATTTAGCCCAAACTACTACCTCTTCCCCTACTGTATTTATTTATTTTGCTCCTTTGCACCATATTATTTATATTTTAACTTTGAACTTTCTTCAAACTACAAATCTACCATTCCAGTGTTTTACTTGCTATACTTTATTTACTTTGCCACCATGGCCTTTTTTGCCTTTACCTCCCTTATCTCACAACATTTTCTCACATTGTATATAGTCTTATTTTTTTCTACTGCATCATTGATTGTATGTTGTTTTACTCCATGTGTAACTCTGTCTTGTTGTATGTTGTCGAACTGCTTTGCTTTATCTTGGCCAGGTCGCAATTGTAAATGAGAACTTGTTCTCAACTTGCCTACCTGGTTAAATAAAGGTGAAAAAAAAAAAAAAAAATATATAATAATATCACAGTCATATCATAGTCATATCACAGTCATATCAGTCATATCATTCATATCACAGTCATATCACAGTCATATCAGTCATATCATTCATATCGCAGTTATATCAGTCATATCACAGTCATATCAGTCAATCAGGGGCGGCAGGTGATTAGAGCGTGGGTCCAGTAACCGAAAGGTTGCTAGATCGAATCCCCGAGCTGACAAGGTATAAATCTGTCATTCTGCCCCTGAACAAGGCAGTTAACCCACTGTTCCTAGGCCGTCATTGCAAACAAGAATTTGTTCTTAACTGACTTGCCTAGTTAAATAAAGGTAAAATAAATAAATAAATATCCCTGATCTGTCAAGTAGTTATATCACAGTCAAGTCAGTCATATCACAGTCATATCACAGTCAAATCACAGTCATATACGGTCATATCACAGTCAAGTCAGT
Organism: Salmo trutta; assembly: GCF_901001165.1. Lineage (NCBI taxonomy): Eukaryota > Metazoa > Chordata > Actinopteri > Salmoniformes > Salmonidae > Salmo > Salmo trutta. The sequence continues at coordinate 5,415,166 of NC_042970.1, read as the reverse complement.
CATATCAGTCATATCAGTCATATCACAGTCATATCAGTCATGTCACAGTCCTATCACAGTCAAGTCAGTTATATCACAGTCAAGTCAGTCATATCACCGTCATATCAGTCATATCAGTCATAGCAGTCATATCAGTCATATCAGTCATGTCACAGTCATATCACAGTCATATCACTGATATATCACAGTCAAGTCAGTCATATCACAGTCATATCAGTCATATCAGTCATATCAGTCATATCAGTCATAGCAGTCATAGCAGTCATATCAGTCATATCAGTCATATCAGTCATAGCAGTCATAGCAGTCATATCAGTCATAGCAGTCATAGCAGTCATAGCAGTCATATCAGTCATAGCAGTCATATCAGTCATATCAGTCATATCAGTCATATCAGTCATGTCAGTCTCTGGCTAGTTGTAATGTTTTTAGATCTGACAGAGTTGGCATAGGTTGAGGTGATGCCATATTCTGTATTTCTTACTACCTCTGTCCCAAAATCAAGTTGAATGTCTAGTCCTAAATGTGGGCCTTGGTAATAATGCCCAATTTACGGCAGTGGGAATTTATTGCCCTACCTCTGCCTCAACATGTGCTCTTAGCCAATTGTCTGACTTGCTTTCTAACTATGCCAAATCTGAATTATTAATTTAGGGTGATCTCAATCTGGATTGGTTATTGCCAGTTTCTGATAGGCTGAAAGATATCTGCAATGAGCTAAAACTTTCTCACCAACTTTAAACACTGTGAAAGATCTACTTTTTTGGATATTATTTTGACAAATACCCCTCGTAAGTATCCAGCCAATGCTATTTTTGCTAGTGAGTTCAGTGACCATTGTCCCAGTGCCTGCAGAAGAGATGCAAAGCTACCTAAATCTCACCCTCGCATTATTACAAAGAGAAATTATAGGAATTTCAATGAACAACAATTCTTGTCTGATCTGGGATTGTGTGAATGGGGGGTTGTGTCTCTGACTCGGATCAGGCCCGAAATTGTTTTATTTCTTTGCACGACTATATTGCAGATAATCATGCTCTGTTCAAGACACTAGGGTTAAAGATAGAGCTAATACCTGGTTCACAGATTAACTATCAGAGAAACTTCAGGAGACAAATGTAACTTGGGACTTGGGCAAGTCTGACTGGCAGTCCTTCAGACACTTGAGAAATAGATGTCTATCCATGGTTAGAAAAGCAAAAACAACATATTTCCTGAACTGTCTATCTGAGAATGGTGGGAATCCAGCGGCCTTCTGAAAGGTAGTAAAATCTCTGAAACAAAACTCCCTCCCCCCCTTCATTACCACAGCAAGTCATGACAGCCTCTGGTGCCATAACAGATAAGATGGACATTTGTGGTGCTTTTAATAATCACTTTGCCCCAGCGGGACACTCTGATTCCAGCAGAGGGACTCCTTTACACACCTCGAGCCAGGTTGCAGAGAACATTATATTCCCGGATACAATTTCCTCATTTTAATTTCAACCACTTGATGTCTGTGATGTGCTAAGTGCCTTATTGAAGATGGATGTAAAAGAATCCACAGGGGTTGACTCACTTGATCCCGTTTATGCTGCAGCTTTCTGTCCCACTTATTGCAGAATGATTGGTCCATATTTTTAACTTGACAATTGTTTCTAGGGTTATGCCTAAGATCTGGAAAAACGCACAAATCCTCCCCCTACACAAAGGCGGAAATCCTACTGACTTGTATAACAAATGTCCAATTTCCAAGCTATCTTGCCTTGCCACAGTTTTAGAGATCAACTCTCAGCTTAGAACTTTTTTAACTTCTTGTTCTCTTTTTTCAATGTTTATTTAACCTTTATTTAACCAGGCAAGTCAGTTAAGAACAAATTCTTACACTCTAACCACTAGGCTACCTGCCGCCCCAACACTCTAACCACTAGGCTACCTGCCGCCCCAACACTCTAACCACTAGGCTACCTGCCGCCCCAACACTCTAACCACTAGGCTACCTGCCGCCCCAATGCTCTAACCACTAGGCTACCTGCCTCCTCTACGCTCTAACCACTAGGCTACCTGCCGCCCCAACACTCTAACCACTAGGCTACCTGCCGCCCCTACGCTCTAACCACTAGGCTACCTGCCGCCCCAACACTCTAACCACTAGGCTACCTGCCGCCCCAACGCTCTAACCACTAGGCTACCTGCCGCCCCTACGCTCTAACCACTAGGCTACCTGCCACCCCTACACTCTAACCACTAGGCTACCTGCCGCCCCAACGCTCTAACCACTAGGCTACCTGCCGCCCCAACACTCTAACCACTAGGCTACCTGCCGCCCCAACACTCTAACCACTAGGCTACCTGCCGCCCCAACACTCTAACCACTAGGCTACCTGCCGCCCCTACGCTCTAACCACTAGGCTACCTGCCGCCCCAACACTCTAACCACTAGGCTACCTGCCGCCCCAACACTCTAACCACTAGGCTACCTGCCACTCCTATTCTTAGTGAGCACCAGTCCGGTTTAAGATCTGGACATAGTACTGTTTCAGCAGCTACACTTTCTTTAGATCATGGACTATATTGCTTAAACCATAAAAATCGTTGTGCTGCCTTATTTATTTACCTGTGAAAGGCATTTGATAAGGTTGACCATTTTTGTACTTGTTCAAAAGTCGTCTGAAATAGGGCTAGATCAGGCTTCTTCCAGTTGGCTCAATAACTATCTAACAGATAGGAGAAAAAAAATGTGTGCTTACTGACGGTATAAAATCTAGTTTCCTCAATATTCTGAAAGGTGTGCCGCCGGGGTCGATTTTGGTCCCTTTTCTCTTCACTATATAAATAATATTTGATCTATCTGTTAAAACCTCTAACGTTCATCTCTACATTGATGGCACAGTTATTTACTCCTGTTGCCCCTTTAGTACAGCAGGCCATTCATGACCTTCACGACCCATGGTTTATACTCAATTACAAAATCGCTTACTGATCTAATGCTAAATACTAATTAAACCAACTTTATGTTGTTCTCTAGGTCTCGAATTATGGACCCCGAGGACCTGCATATTCGCACCATTGAAGGGAGCCCAAATTGAGCAAGTTCCACATTATAAGTACTTGTGTATTTGGATTGATGGTAAACTCTCTTTTAAAACACTTTGAAAAACGGACAAAAAAAGTGGAGAATTAAGATTGGTTTCTTTCATAGAAATAAGTCCTGCCTTACTTTGGAAAGTAAAATTAAGATTGGTCAAGCATTGCCTCTCCCAGTACTTGATTATGGTGATACAGTGTACACGTATGTGGCAGCCTCTGTTTATAAAACCTTTAAATTCAGTCACTGTGTTTTATCACTGGGGACAATTCTCATACACATCAATGATTTTGTATAGTTCTGTTGGCTGGGAGTCTCTGTATATAAAGCGGTTCTTCAGAGACTCCCCCATTCCCTCAGCTCACGTATGTCTGGACTGGCTGGTTCTGGAGGTCTTGCGGGTCTCCACTGACCTGGGGAAAAAATGCTTTTAGTTTTTATGCCCACAGCTCATGGAATAGCCTTCAGGCCACCTTGAAATTAACTTACTGGTTTCCCATTTGGACAGTTTAGATGGAGTTTGTGCCGTGGCGGAGATCTTCGTGGGCTATACTCGGCCTTGTCTCAGGATAGTAAGTTGATGGTTGAAGATATCCCTCTAGTGGTGTGGGGGCTGTGCTTTGGAAAAGTGGGTGGGGTTATATCCTGCCTGTTTGGCCCTGTCTGGGGGTATCGTCGGACGGGGCCACAGTGTCTCCCGACCCCTCCTGTCTCAGCCTCCAGTATTTATGCTGCAGTAGTTTATGTGTCGGGGGGCTAGGGTCAGTCTGTTATATCTGGAGTATTTCTCCTGTCTTATCTTGTGTGAATTTAAGTATGCTTTATCTGATTCTCTATCTCTTTCTTTCTCTCGGAGGACCTGAGCCCTAGGACCATGCCTCAGGACTACCTGGTCTGATGACTCCTTGTTGTCCCCAGGGGGTCAGTCTGTTATATCTGGAGTATTTCCCCTGTCTTATCCAGTGTCCTGTGTGAATTTAAGTATGCTCTCTCTAATTCTCTCTCTCTTTCTTTCTTTCTTTCTTTCTTTCTTTCTTTCTTTCTTTCTTTCTTTCTTTCTTTCTTTCTCTCGGAGGACCTGAGCCCTAGGACCATACCTCAGGACTACCTGGCCTGATGACTCCTTGCTGTCCCCAGTCCACCTGGTCGTGCTGCTGCTCCAGTTTCAACTGTTCTGCCTGCGGCTATGGAACCCTGACCTGTTCACTGGATGTGCCACCTTGTCCCAGACCTGCTGTTTTCAACTCTCTGAGACAGCAGGAGTGGTAGAGATACTCTGAATGATCAGCTATGAAAAGCCAACTGACATTTACTCTTGTGTTACTGACCTGTTGCACCCTCGACAACCACTGTGATTATTATTATCTGACCCTGCTGGTCATTTATGAACATTTTACCATCTTGGCCATGTTCTGTTATAATCTCCACCCGGCACAGCCAGAAGAGGACTGGCCACCCCTCACAGCCTGGTTCCTCTCTAGGTTTCTTCCTAGGTTCCTGCCTTTCAAGGCTGGGTTTCTGTACAGCACTTTGAGATATCCGCTGATGTAAGAAGGGCTTTATAAATACATTTGATTGATTGATTGATGTTTAAGGGAGGTGATACGTGAGAGTTGTTTTGATAAATGTTGTATTGATTGTATAGATATTATTTATTGTATGTTCATGTTCACACAGACCCTGGTCTCAATGGTGACCCACCCTGTATAAAAAAAATAATAAAAAAATCATATCACAGTCATATCAGTTATATCACAGTAAAGCCAACATATTGCTCTGAGAAGGTGTCCATACTGATTTATCTTTTCCCCTCTTATCTGTCCTTTATAGTGATGTGCAGTTGGCGAACAATTCCTTCATTTTGAACGACTCTTTTTTTTTTTACTGACTCGAGAGTCATGACTGTTTTTTAGACTCGTTCATTTCAGTCATTCGTTGATATTGATACATGATTCTCTGGCTCAGCGGCTCCATAGACGTGCTCTGACCAACAACTGTCTGTCATATGCGTGCAGGAAAATATATCATACTGCCAAACAGTATAGATAAGAAAAATACATGTTTTAAACTAATCGATCACATGGTGCAATAATGAATACAATTAATTCATTATTGAACGCAGCTTTGTAGAAGCAAAACATACACAGCCTATGCTCAACAAACTCGAACTCGAGGGACGAATCATTTGGTGGGCTGCAGTTCGAAAACGATATTGTGCTTATAACGCCAAACAATGGATTCCGTGAAGAGTCGTTCACAATCTAGTCCGGTTGCTGCTCACACCTAGACCTCATTTAAAGTCAAGAAATATTCTTATTTTGTATTTTCCTAGCAATCAACTAATGTACATTGTTTTAAAGCACACTTTTACAAGTGTCAGTCACAAATGACAGCTCCAATAAGCCCCATATGGTGAAACGACATTTGAACAAGAGGTTTGTAGAATCATCATTACTTTTTTTGTTTTCAGTTCATCGTTACTCCGGTAGGGGTCCTGTGTGCTCTGCGCATTAATGACTCAAATAAACAAAATCATTTGTTCTTTTGACTGAGAAGATCAGAGTCAGTAAATAAAGAGCCGAACTTCTCATCAATAGTCCGTTAGTACGCGGACGACCGGCCGTCTGCCTGGAGTACAGAATGTCAACAGCAGAGAGAGCTCTTTACTAACCAGATGGACTCCAGCCACGTCTAAGGAACAGCAGAGAGAGCTCTTTACTAACCAGATGGACTCCAGCCACGTCTAAGGAAGTGCTTTATGCTTTACTTCAATGGAAATGTGTTGAGTTACAGTTTTTCCTCAAACGTATATAAGCATTTTTTGTAACAAATGTTGTAGATTTTTCAGAACAGAGTTCACATGACACACAACTCTGTGGCCTTTTGCAAATCAGTAAATGTGTTTTCAAAATGTAGTTGCCTTCTCAAAACATAAAAGCATTCATCAAACTATATTATACCGTCAAATTGCTAAAGACAATGACTTCCTGCAAAAGACTAACACAGCCATTCTTATCTTATTTGGGGCGACAGGTTAGAGTGTAGAGGCGGTAGGTAGCCTAGTGGTTAGAGTGTAGAGGCGGTAGGTAGTCTAGTGGTTAGAGTGTAGAGGCGGCAGTTAGCCTAGTGGTTAGAGTGTAGAGGCGGTAGGTAGTCTAGTGGTTAGAGTGTAGAGGCGGTAGGTAGCCTAGTGGTTAGAGTGTAGAGGCGGAAGGTAGCCTAGTGGATAGAGTGTAGAGGCGGTAGGTAGCCTAGTGGTTAGAGTGTAGAGGCGGAAGGTAGCCTAGTGGTTAGAGTGTAGAGACGGTAGGTAGTCTTGTGGTTAGAGTGTAGAGGCGGTAGGTAGCCTAGTGGTTAGAGTGTAGAGGCGGTAGGTAGTCTAGTGGTTAGAGTGTAGAGGCGGTAGGTAGCCTAGTGGTTAGAGTGTAGAGGCGGCAGGTAGTCTAGTGGTTAGAGTGTAGAGGCGGAAGGTAGTCTAGTGGTTAGAGTGTAGAGGCGGTAGGTAGTCTAGTGGTTAGAGTGTAGAGGCGGTAGGTAGCCTAGTGGTTAGAGTGTAGAGGCGGAAGGTAGTCTAGTGGTTAGAGTGTAGAGGCGGTAGGTAGCCTAGTGGTTAGAGTGTAGAGGCGGTAGGTAGTCTAGTGGTTAGAGTGTAGAGGCGGTAGGTAGCCTAGTGGTTAGAGTGTAGAGGCGGTAGGTAGTCTAGTGGTTAGAGTGTAGAGGCGGAAGGTAGCCTAGAGGTTAGAGTGTAGAGGCGGTAGGTAGTCTAGTGGTTAGAGTGTAGAGGCGGTAGGTAGCCTAGTGGTTAGAGTGTAGAGGCGGAAGGTAGTCTAGTGGTTAGAGTGTAGAGGCGGTAGGTAGCCTAGTGGTTAGAGTGTAGAGGCGGTAGGTAGTCTTGTGGTTAGAGTGTAGAGGCGGTAGGTAGCCTAGTGGTTAGAGTGTAGAGGCGGTAGGTAGTCTAGTGGTTAGAGTGTAGAGGCGGAATGTAGCCTAGTGGTTAGAGTGTAGAGGCGGTAGGTAGCCTAGTGGTTAGAGTGTAGAGGCGGTAGGTAGCCTAGTGGTTAGAGTGTAGAGGCGGAAGGTAGCCTAGTGGTTAGAGTGTAGAGGCGGAATGTAGCCTAGTGTTTAGAGTGTAGAGGAGGCAGGTAGCCTAGTGGTTAGAGTGTAGAGGCGGTAGGTAGCCTAGTGGATAGAGTGTAGAGGCGGTAGGTAGCCTAGTGGATAGAGTGTAGAGGCGGAAGGTAGCCTAGTGGTTAGAGTGTAGAGGCGGTAGGTAGTCTAGTGGTTAGAGTGTAGAGGCGGTAGGTAGTCTTGTGGTTAGAGTGTAGAGGCGGTAGGTAGCCTAGTGGTTAGAGTGTAGAGGCGGTAGGTAGTCTAGTGGTTAGAGTGTAGAGGCGGAAGGTAGTCTAGTGGTTAGAGTGTAGAGGCGGAAGGTAGTCTAGTGGTTAGAGTGTAGAGACGGTAGGTAGCCTAGTGGTTAGAGTGTAGAGGCGGAAGGTAGTCTAGTGGTTAGAGTGTAGAGGCGGTAGGTAGCCTAGTGGTTAGAGTGTAGAGGCGGAAGGTAGTCTAGTGGTTAGAGTGTAGAGGCGGTAGGTAGCCTAGTGGTTAGAGTGTAGAGACGGTAGGTAGTCTTGTGGTTAGAGTGTAGAGGCGGTAGGTAGCCTGGTGGTTAGAGTGTAGAGGCGGTAGGTAGTCTAAAATCAAATCAAATCAAATGTATTTATATAGCCCTTCTTACATCAGCTGATATCTCAAAGTGCTGTACAGAAACCCAGCCTAAAACCCCAAACAGCAAGCAATGCAGGTGTAGAAGCACGGTGGCTAGGAAAAACTCCCTAGAAAGGCCAAAACCTAGGAAGAAACCTATAGAGGAACCAGGCTATGAGGGGTGGCCAGTCCTCTTCTGGCTGTCTAGTGGTTAGAGTGTAGAGGCGGTAGGTAGCCTAATGGTTAGAGTGTAGAGGCATGTAGAGGCGGTAGGTAGCCTAGTGGTTAGAGTGTAGAGGCGGTAGGTAGACTAGTGGTTAGAGTGTAGAGGCGGAAGGTAGTCTAGTGGTTAGAGCATTGGGCCAGTAACCAAAAGGTTGCTGGATTGAAACCCAGAGCTGTCAAGGTAAAAATCTGTTCTTCTGCCCCTGAAGGCAGTTAACCCACTGTTTCCCGGTAGGCCGTCATTGTAAATAAGAATTTGTTCTTAATTGACTTGCCTAGTTAAATAAAAATACAAAAACACTTGAGTCCAAGCAGACAAAACAGAAATGCAGTCACTAAATCATGACGATCAAAGTTGGAAGTAAAATTATCCAAATGAATTATGGGACATTACTCTCCTTTTATGCATATTTCACCAAACTATTTCATCAAATCAGATATTATTCCTGATAGATTCAAAAAATACAAAAATAAGCACATTGTGTGCAGAATTCATTCATCGGTATCAACACAATCCAATTCCATTTATTCAATAAAAAGACTGGTTTGCTCATTGTTTTCCATGGGCAAACAGAAACACGATCCCAAACAGAAACACGATCCCAAACAGAAACACAATCCCAAACAGAAACACAATCCCAAACAGAAACACAATCCCAAACAGAAACACAATCCCAAACAGAAACACGATTCCAAACAGAAACACGATCCCAAACAGAAACACAATCCCAAACAGAAACACAATCCCAAACAGAAACACAATCCCAAACAGAAACACAATCCCAAACAGAAACACTATCCCAAACAGAAACACGATCCCAAACAGAAACACGATCCCAAACAGAAACACGATCCCAAACAGAAACACAATCCCAAACAGAAACACAATCCCAAACAGAAACACAATCCCAAACAGAAACACAATCCCAAACAGAAACACAATCCCAAACAGAAACACGATCCCAAACAGAAACACAATCCCAAACAGAAACACAATCCCAAACAGAAACACGATCCCAAACAGAAACACGATCCCAAAGAGAAACACGATCCCAAACAGAAACACAATCCCAAACAGAAACACGATCCCAAACAGAAACACAATCCCAAAAATAAACACAATCCCAAACAGAAACACGATCCCAAACAGAAACACAATCCCAAACAGAAACACAATCCCAAACAGAAACACGATCCCAAACAGAAACACGATCCCAAACAGAAACACAATCCCAAACAGAAACACAATCCCAAACAGAAACACGATCCCAAACAGAAACACGATCCCAAACAGAAACACAATCCCAAACAGAAACACAATCCCAAACAGAAACACAATCCCAAACAGAAACACAATCCCAAACAGAAACACAATCCCAAAAAGAAACACAATCCCAAACAGAAACACAATCCCAAACAGAAACACAATCCCAAACAGAAACACAATCCCAAACAGAAACACGATCCCAAACAGAAACACGATCCCAAACAGAAACACAATCCCAAACAGAAACACGATCCCAAACAGAAACACGATCCCAAACAGAAACACAATCCCAAACAGAAACACGATCCCAAACAGAAACACGATCCCAAACAGAAACACGATCCCAAACAGAAACACAATCCCAAACAGAAACACGATCCCAAACAGAAACACGATCCCAAACAGAAACACGATCCCAAACAGAAACACGATCCCAAACAGAAACACGATCCCAAAAATAAACACACTCCCAAACAGAAACACAATCCCAAACAGAAAGACAATCCCAAACAGAAACACAATCCCAAACAGAAACACGATCCCAAACAGAAACACCAACCCAAACAGAAACACAATCCCAAACAGAAACACAATCCCAAACAGAAACACGATCCCAAACATAAACACAATCCCAAACAGAAACACAATCCCAAACAGAAACACGATCCCAAACAGAAACACAATCCCAAACAGAAACACAATCCCAAACAGAAACACGATCCCAAACAGAAACACGATCCCAAACAGAAACACGATCCCAAACAGAAACACAATCCCAAACAGAAACACGATCCCAAACAGAAACACGATCCCAAACAGAAACACGATCCCAAACAGAAACACGATCCCAAACAGAAACACGATCCCAAACAGAAACACTATCCCAAACAGAAACACGATCCCAAACAGAAACACAATCCCAAACAGAAACACAATCCCAAACAGAAACACGATCCCAAACAGAAACACGATCCCAAACAGAAACACAATCCCAAACAGAAACACAATCCCAACAGAAACACGATCCCAAACAGAAACACAATCCCAAACAGAAACACAATCCCAAACAGAAACACGATCCCAAACAGAAACACAATCCCAAACAGAAACACAATCCCAAACAGAAACACGATCCCAAACAGAAACACGATCCCAAACAGAAACACAATCCCAAACAGAAACACAATCCCAAACAGAAACACGATCCCAAACAGAAACACGATCCCAAACAGAAACACAATCCCAAACAGAAACACAATCCCAAACAGAAACACAATCCCAAACAGAAACACAATCCCAAACAGAAACACAATCCCAAAAAGAAACACAATCCCAAACAGAAACACAATCCCAAACAGAAACACAATCCCAAACAGAAACACAATCCCAAACAGAAACACGATCCCAAACAGAAACACAATCCCAAACAGAAACACGATCCCAAACAGAAACACAATCCCAAACAGAAACACAATCCCAAACAGAAACACAATCCCAAACAGAAACACGATCCCAAACAGAAACACGATCCCAAACAGAAACACAATCCCAAACAGAAACACGATCCCAAACAGAAACACGATCCCAAACAGAAACACGATCCCAAACAGAAACACGATCCCAAACAGAAACACGATCCCAAAAATAAACACACTCCCAAACAGAAAGACAATCCCAAACAGAAAGACAATCCCAAACAGAAACACAATCCCAAACAGAAACACGATCCCAAACAGAAACACCATCCCAAACAGAAACACAATCCCAAACAGAAACACAATCCCAAACAGAAACACGATCCCAAACAGAAACACAATCCCAAACAGAAACACAATCCCAAACAGAAACACGATCCCAAACAGAAACACAATCCCAAACAGAAACACAATCCCAAACAGAAACACGATCCCAAACAGAAACACGATCCCAAACAGAAACACGATCCCAAACAGAAACACGATCCCAAACAGAAACACGATCCCAAACAGAAACACGATCCCAAACAGAAACACGATCCCAAACAGAAACACGATCCCAAACAGAAACCCTATCCCAAACAGAAACACAATCCCAAACAGAAACACAATCCCAAACAGAAACACAATCCCAAACAGAAACACAATCCCAAACAGAAACACGATCCCAAACAGAAACACGATCCCAAACAGAAACACAATCCCAAACAGAAACACAATCCCAAACAGAAACACGATCCCAACAGAAACACAATCCCAAACAGAAACACGATCCCAAACAGAAACACGATCCCAAACAGAAACACGATCCCAAACAGAAACACGATCCCAAACAGAAACACGATCCCAAACAGAAACACAATCCCAAACAGAAACACGATCCCAAACAGAAACACGATCCCAAACAGAAACACGATCCCAAACAGAAACACGATCCCAAACAGAAACACGATCCCAAACAGAAACACGATCCCAAACAAAAACACAATCCCAAACAGAAACACGATCCCAAACAGAAACACTATCCCAAACAGAAACACAATCCCAAACAGAAACACGATCCCAAACAGAAACACAATCCCAAACAGAAACACAATCCCAAACATAAACACGATCCCAAACAGAAACACGATCCCAAACAGAAACACAATCCCAAACAGAAACACAATCCCAAACAGAAACACGATCCCAAACAGAAACACGATCCCAAACAGAAACACAATCCCAAACAGAAACACAATCCCAAACAGAAACACAATCCCAAACAGAAACACAATCCCAAACAGAAACACGATCCCAAAAAGAAACACAATCCCAACAGAAACACAATCCCAAACAGAAACACAATCCCAAACAGAAACACAATCCCAAACAGAAACACGATCCCAAACAGAAACACAATCCCAAACAGAAACACGATCCCAAACAGAAACACAATCCCAAACAGAAACACAATCCCAAACAGAAACACAATCCCAAACAGAAACACGATCCCAAACAGAAACACGATCCCAAACAGAAACACGATCCCAAACAGAAACACGATCCCAAACAGAAACACGATCCCAAACAGAAACACGATCCCAAACAGAAACACGATCCCAAACAGAAACACGATCCCAAAAATAAACACACTCCCAAACAGAAACACAATCCCAAACAGAAAGACAATCCCAAACAGAAACACAATCCCAAACAGAAACACGATCCCAAACAGAAACACCATCCCAAACAGAAACACAATCCCAAACAGAAACACAATCCCAAACAGAAACACGATCCCAAACAGAAACACAATCCCAAACAGAAACACAATCCCAAACAGAAACACGATCCCAAACAGAAACACAATCCCAAACAGAAACACGATCCCAAACAGAAACACGATCCCAAACAGAAACACGATCCCAAACAGAAACACGATCCCAAACAGAAACACGATCCCAAACAGAAACACGATCCCAAACAGAAACACGATCCCAAACAGAAACACGATCCCAAACAGAAACACGATCCCAAACAGAAACACGATCCCAAACAGAAACACAATCCCAAACAGAAACACAATCCCAAACAGAAACACAATCCCAATCAGAAACACGATCCCAAACAGAAACACAATCCCAAACAGAAACACAATCCCAAACAGAAACACGATCCCAAACAGAAACACAATCCCAAACAGAAACACGATCCCAAACAGAAACACGATCCCAAACAAAAACACAATCCCAAACAGAAACACGATCCCAAACAGAAACACGATCCCAAACAGAAACACAATCCCAAACAGAAACACAATCCCAAACAGAAACACAATCCCAAACAGAAACACAATCCCAAACAGAAACACAATCCCAAACAGAAACACAATCCCAAACAGAAACACGATCCCAAACAGAAACACAATCCCAAACAGAAACACAATCCCAAACAGAAACACAATCCCAAACAGAAACACAATCCCAAACAGAAACACGATCCCAAACAGAAACACGATCCCAAACAGAAATAGGGAAAGGTCAACCCAACTGATACGAATCTCTAGCAGGGATCATCGACTAGATTCAGCCGCGGGACAAATGTTTGCTTGAACGCGTCGTGGTCAGGGAGCCAGAACATGTTTACAAATCATTTGTAGATGACAAATTGACCTCAAGAAGCCCAAACAGATATAATGTTTGACTAAAACATAATCATTTCAAACCTTGCTTAAATTTGTATACAATCACACGCTGTCTCTCAATTATGCGTAGGAATACTTGGGAACAGATTTCTTAAATTTAAATCAATTGGAGCTGACACTTCCTGGTATTGTTTAAGTATATTATGTCCCCCAAGTTTATTTTGCTCAGATCATTTTTGGGGGGTGGATCAAATAAAACCACACGTGGGCCAAATTCGGTTGGGGAATCCTGATGTATAGCAAAGCTATGTAGTGGAAGGTCACACTGTCAAAGATGATGGTTTAGAAGAATCCAAAGTTATTTAGAAGTAACCCAAATTCATTCTCTGCATCTAAATCTAAACAGTTTTACGATACTCACTTGTGGGATTTCGAAATTGCCATCCCAAATTGCCATTCCCAAACTTCTCATTCCCCAACAACACCCTACTGTGACAGACCTAAGATGCATCCCAAATAGCACACTATCCCCTAAATAGTGGACTACTTTTATTAAACAGCACCATATGGAGCCTAGTCCCTATGGAGCCTGGTCAAAAGTAATGCACTACATAGGAGATAGGGTGCCATTTGAGACGCGGACCAAATGACAGGAAATCACAAACAGCTAACTTCCCTGATGCAATACAAACATAATGTCCTAGTGGATATCACCCAGCCCTAGTCCTAGAGGATATCACCCAGCCTTAGTCCTAGAGGATATCACCCAGCCCTAGTGGATATCACCCAGCCCTAGTCCTAGTGGATATCACCCAGCCCTAGTCCTAGAGGATATCACCCAGCCTTAGTCCTAGAGGATATCACCCAGCCCTAGTCCTAGAGGATATCACCCAGCCCTAGTCCTAGAGGATATCACCCAGCCCTAGTGGATATCACCCAGTCCTAGTGGATATCACCCAGTCCTGGTGGATATCACCCAGCCCTAGTGGATATCACCCAGTCCTAGTGGATATCACGCAGTCCTAGTGGATATCACCCAGCCCTAGTGGATATCACCCAGTCCTAGTGGATATCACCCAGCCCTAGTGGATATCACCCAGTCCTAGTGGATATCACCCAGCCCTAGTGGATATCACCCAGTCCTAGTGGATATCACCCAGTCCTAGAGGATATCACCCAGCCGTAGTCCTAGTGGATATCACCCAGCCCTAGTGGATATCACCCAGCCCTAGTGGATATCACCCAGCCCTAGTCCTAGAGGATATCACCCAGCCCTAGTCCTAGTGGATATCACCCAGCCCTAGTCCTAGAGGATATCACCCAGCCTTAGTCCTAGAGGATATCACCCAGCCCTAGTCCTAGAGGATATCACCCAGCCCTAGTCCTAGAGGATATCACCCAGCCCTAGTCCTAGAGGATATCACCCAGCCCTAGTCCTAGAGGATATCACCCAGCCCTAGTCCTAGAGGATATCACCCATCTCTAGTCCTAGAGGATATCACCCATCCCTAGTCCTAGAGGATATCACCCAGCCCTAGTCCTAGAGGATATCACCCATACCTAGTCCTAGAGGATATCACCCAGCCCTAGTCCTAGAGGATATCATCCAGCCCTAGTCCTAGAGGATATCACCCAGCCCTAGTTCTAGTGGATATCACCCAGTCCTAGAGGATATCACCTAACCCTTGTCAGTCAGCAACATAGTGTGTGCTGGTCTGAGACTGACACAAACAGGCTACGCATTACACATTATGATTGCGTTCCAAATAGCACCCTATACCGTGTGTAGTGCTCTTCTTTTGACCATAGCCCTGGACAGAAGCGAACTATCTAGCGAATAGTGTGCCATTTGGGATGTATCCACTGTGTGAGGAGGGTTCATCATGTTTTAGATGAGTACACTCATAGAACTCATTACTAATAGAGAATGACTGTGTGTGTGTGTGTTTGTGTCTCTGTGTGTATGTGTGTGTAGGTGCGTGTGCGTGTGTGGTGTGCGCGTGTTTCATTACTGATAGAGAATGGAACGCTGCCTCTCTGAGTTGATGGAATATGTATTTTTTGCATGAATATTTTAACACAGCAGTCTCTCTTCATGCTGGAGTGAGGAGTAGTAGTGGAGTAGTAGTCGTGGAGTATTAGTAGTGTAGTAGTAGTAGTGGAGTAGCAGTAGTGTAGTAATAGTGGAGTAGTAGTAGTGTAGTAGTAGTAGTGTAGTAGTAGTAGTGGAGTAGCAGTAGTGTAGTAATAGTGGAGTAGTAGTAGTGTAGTAGTAGTAGTGGAGTAGCAGTAGTGTAGTAATAGTGGAGTAGTAGTAGTGTAGTAGTAGCAGTAGTGTAGTAGTAGTAGTGGAGTAGTAGTGGAGTAATAGTGGAGTAGTAGTAGTGGAGTAGCAGTAGTGGAGTAGTAGTAGTGGAGTAGTAGTAGTGGAGTAGTAGTGGAGTAGTAGTGGAGTAGCAGTGTAGTAGTGGAGTAGTAGTAGTGGAGTAGCAGTAGTGGAGTAGTAGTAGTGGAGTAGTAGTAGTGGAGTAGTAGTGGAGTAGTAGTAGTAGTGTAGTAGTAGTAGTGGAGTAGCAGTAGTGGAGTAGTAGTAGTGGAGTAGTAGTAGTGGAGTAGTAGTGGAGTAGTAGTAGTAGAGTAGTAGTAGTGGAGTAGTAGTAGTGGAGTAGTATTAGTGGAGTAATAGTGGAGTAGTAGTAGTGGAGTAGTAGTGGAGTAGTAGTGTAGTAGTGGAGTAGTAGTGTAGTAGTAGTGGAGTTGTAGTAGTGTAGTAGTAGTAGTGGAGTTGTAGTAGTGGAGTGGTAGTAGTGGAGTAGTAGTGGAGTAGCAGTAGTCTAGTAGTACTAGTAGTAGTGGAGTAGCAGTAGTGTAGTAGTAGTAGTGGAGTAGTAGTAGTGGAGTAGTAGTGGAGTAGTAGTGTAGTAGTGGAGTAGTAGTGGAGTAGTAGTAGTGTAGTAGTGTAGTAGTAGTAGTGGAGTTGTAGTAGTGGAGTGGTAGTAGTGTAGTAGTAGTGGAGTAGCAGTAGTAGTGGAGTAGTAGTGTAGTAGTAGTAGTGTAGTAGTAGTGTAGTAGTAGTAGTAGTGAAGTAGTAGTAGTGGAGTAGTAGTGTAGTAGTAGTAGTGTAGTAGTAGTGTAGTAGTAGTGTAGTAGTAGTGGAGTAGTAGTGTAGTAGTAGTGGTGGAGTAGTAGTGTAGTAGTAGTGGAGTAGTAGTAGTGTAGTAGTAGTGTAGTAGTAGTAGTGTAGTAGTAGTGGAGTAGTAGTGTAGTAGTAGTGGAGTAGTAGTGTAGTAGTAGTGTAGTAGTAGTGTAGTAGTAGTAGTGTAGTAGTAGTGAAGTAGTAGTAGTGTAGTAGTAGTGTAGTAGTAGTGGAGTAGTAGTAGTGTAGTAGTAGTGTAGTAGTAGTAGTGGAGTAGTAGTGGTGGAGTAGTAGTGGAGTTGTGGATATAATTGTATTGCAGTAGCCAGCAGTGCTTAACATTGTTGTTCTCTTGGGAGTCAGACCTTGTTCTTCCTAAATGGCGCCCTCTTCCCTATGGAGCGCATTACATTTGAGTCCTTTGGGAGAGTTGAAAGATAGAGTATCATGTCTTACTGTGAGAGGGAAAGGAAGTTCAGTTGGTTGCACATTTAAATTCTGTACTGTAACAGAATTTCCCAGCGCTCCTCTGAGTTTTTTATTTATTTTATTTCCCCTTTATTTAACCAGGTCAGTTCAGAACAAGTTCTCATTTGCAACTGCGACCTGGCCAAGATAAAGAATAGCAATTCGACACATACAAAAACACAGAATTACACATGGAATAAACAAACACGCAATCAATAATACAGTAGAACAAAAGAAAACAAAAAGTATATATACAGTGAGTGCAAATGAGGTAAGATAAGGGAGTTAAGGCAATAAATAGGCCATGGTGGTGTAACAGTGTAGGTTCCGTCCCTCTCCTCGCCCCAACCTGGGCTCGAACCAGGGACCCTCTGCACACATCAACAACTGACGCCCACGAAGCATCGTTACCCATCGCGCCACAAAAGCCACGGCCCTTGCAACGCAAGGGGAACAGCCACTTCAGGTCTCAGAGCGAGTGACGTCACTGATTGAAACGCTATTAGCGCGCACCACCGCTAACTAACTAGCCATTTCACATCGGTTACAGTGGCAAGATAATTACAATATAGCAATTAAACACTGGGATGGTAGATGTGCAGAAGATGAATGTGCAAGTAGAGATACTGGGGTGCAAAGGAGCAAGATAAATAAATAAATACAGTATGGGGATGAGGTAGGATGGATGGGCTATTTACAGATGAGCTATGTACAGGTGCAGTGATCTGTGAGCTGCTCTGACAGCTGGTGCTTAAAGCTAGTGAGGGAGGTAAGAGTCTCCAGCTTCAGAGATTTTTGTAGTTCGTTCCAGTCATTGGCAGCAGAGAACTGGAAGGAAAGACGACCAAAGGAGGAATTGGCTTTGGGGGTGACCAGTGAGATATACCTGCTGGAGCGCGTGCAACGGGTGGGTGCCGCTATGGTGACCAGTGAGCTGAGATAAGGCGGGGCTTTACCTAGCAGAGACTTGTAGATAACCTGTAGCCAGTGGGTTTGGCGACGAGTATGAAGCGAGGGCCAACCAACGAGAGCGTACAGGTCGCAATGGTGGGTAGTGTATTGGGCTTTGGTGACAAAAAGGATGGCACTGTGATAGACTACATCCAGTTTGTTGAGCAGAGTGTTGGAGACTATTTTATAGATGAATAGCATCGATTGAATAGCACGAATAGGATTTAGTTTTACTTGCGTTTAAGAGCAGTTGGAGGCCACGGAAGGAGATTTGTATGGCATTGAAGCTCGTCTGGAGGTTTGTTAACACAGTGTCCAAAGAGGGGCCAGAAGTATACAGAATTGTGTCGTCTGCGTAGAGGTGGATCAGAGAGACCAGCAGCAAGAGCAACATCATTGATATATACAGAGAAGAGAGTCGGCCCGAGAACTGAACCCTGTGGCACCCCCATAGAGACTGCCAGAGGTCCGGACAACAGGTCCTCCGATTTGACACACTGAACACTATCAGAGAAGTAGCTGATAAACCAGGCGAGGCAATCATTTGAGAAACCAAGGCTGTCGAGTCTGCCAATAAGAATGTGGTGATTGACAGAGTCGAAAGCCTTGGCCAGGTCGATGAATACGGCTGCACAGTAATGTCTCTTATCGATGGCGGTTATGATGTCGTTTAGCGGAGAAGGTAAGGTGGGATTCCAAATGGTCGGTAATCTAACTTGGCTTTCGAAGACCGGAGAAAGACATGGTTGGATAGATATAGGTCTGTAGCAGTTTGGGTCTAGAGTGATGACCGCGGCAGCTTTCCAATCTTTGGGGATCTCAGACGATACGAAAGAGAGGTTGAACAGGCTAGTAATAGAGGTTGCAACAATTTCGTCAGATCATTTTAGAAAGAGAGGGTCCAGATTGTCTAGCCCGGCTGATTTGTTGGGGTCCAGATTTTGCAGCTCTTTCAGAACATCAGCTATCTGGATTTGGGTGAAGGAGAAATGGTAGGGGCTTTGGCGGGATGCTGTGGAGGGTGCCGGGCAGTTGACCGGGGTAGAGGTAGCCAGGTGGAAAGCATGGCCAGCCATAGAGAAATGCTTACTGAAGTTCTCAATTATAGTGGATTTATTGGTGGTAACAGTGTTTCCAAACCTCAGAGCAGTAGGCAGCTGGGAGGAGGTGCTCTTATTCTCCATGGACTTTACAGTGTCCCAGAACTTTTTTTGAGTTAGTACTACAGGATGAACATTTCTGTTTGAAAAAGCTAGCCTTAGCTTTCCTAACTGCCTGTGTATATTTGTTCCTAACTTCCCTGAAAAGTTGCATAACACGGGGGCTATTCGATGCTAATGCAGAACGCCACAGGATGCTTTTGTGCTGGTCAAGGGCAGACAGGTCTGGAGTGAACCAAGGGCTATATCTGTTCCTAGTTCTACATTTTTTGAATGGGGCATGCTTATTTAAGATGGTGAGGAAGGCACTTTTAAAGAATAGCCAGGCATCATCTACTGATGGGATGAGGTCAATGTCATTCCAGGTCGATTAGAAAGGCCTGCTCGCAGAAATGTTTTACGGAGCGTTTGACAGTGATGAGGGGTGGTCGTTTGGTCGCAGACCCATTACGGATGCAGGCAATGAGGCAGTGATCGCTGAGATCTTGATTGAAAACAGCAGAGGTGTATTTGGAGGGCGAGTTAGTTAGGATGACATCTATGAGGGTGCCCGTGTTTACAGATTTGGGGTTGTACCTGGTAGGTTCATTGATAATTTGTGTGAGATTGAGGGCATCAAGCTTAGATTGTAGGATGGCCTGGGTGTTAAGCATGTCCCAGTTTAGTTCACCTAGTAGCACGAGCTCAGAAGATAGATGGGGGGGCAAACAATTCACATATGGTATCGAGGGCACAGCTGGGGGCAAAGGGAGGTCTATAGCAAGCGACAACAGTGAGAGACTTGTTTCTGGAAAGGTGCATTTTTAGAAGTAGAAGCTCGAATTGTTTGGGTACAGACTTGGATAGTAATACAGAACTCTGCAGGCTATCTTTGCAGTAGATTAGGGACGTGATCTACAGTGCCTTCAGGAAGTATTCACACCCCTTGACTTTTTCCACATTTTGTTACAGCCTGAATTCAAAAATGGATTAAATTGATGTTTTCTCACCCATCTAGGCACAATACCTCATAATGTCAAAGCAGAATTATGTTTTTAGAAATGTTTATAAATGAATAAAAAAACGAAAAGCTGAAATGTCTTGAGTCAACAAGTATTCAAGTATTCAACCCCTTTGTTATTGGTAAGCCTAAATACTGTAAGTTCAGGAGTTAAAATGTGCTTATTAACAAGTCACAGCATAAATTGCATTGACTCACTCTGTGTGCAAAAATAGTGTTGAACATGATTTTTGAATAACTACCTCATCTCTGTACCACACACATACAATTATCTATAAGGTCCCTCAGTTGAGCAGTGAATATGAAACACAGATTCAACGACAGAAATGACGGAGGCATTCCAATGCCTCACAAAGAAGGACACATTTTGGTAGGTGGTCAAAAAAAAAGCAGATATTGAATATTTCTTTCAGCATGGGGAAGTTATTAAATTACACTTTGGATGGTGTATCAATACACCCAGTCACCACAAAGATTCAGGCGTCCTTCCTAACTCAGTTGCCTGAGAGGAAAGAAACCGCTCAGGGATTTCACCATGAGGCCAATGGTGAATTTAATGGCTGTGATAGGAGAAAACTGAGGATGGATCAACAACATTGTAGTTACTCCACAATACTAACCTAAATGACAGAGTGAAAAGAAGGAAGCCTGTACTCAATAAAAATATTCCAAAACATTCTGTTTGCAACAAGTCACTAAAGTAAAACGGCAGAAAATGTGGCAAAGAAATGAACTTTTTGTCCTGAATACAACACAACACATCACTGAGTTAAAACTCTTCATTTTTTCAAGCATGGTGGTGGCTGCATCATGTCATGGCTATGCTTGTCATCGGCAAAGACTAGGGTGTTTTTTAGGATTAAAATAAACGTAATAGAGCTAAGCACAGGCAAAATCATAGAGGAAAACCTGGTTCAGTCAGCTTTCCAACAGACACTGTGAGACAAATTCACCTTTCAGCAGGACAATAACCTAAAACACAATGCCAAATATATACTGGAGTTGGTTACCAAGACAACATTGAATATTCCTGAGTGGCCTAGCTATAGTTTTTACTTAAATTGGATTGATAATCTTTTGGCAAGACCTGAAAATGGCTGTCTAGCGATGATCAACAACCAACTTGACAGAGCTTGAAGAGTTTCATAAACTAATAATGTACAAATGTTGTACAATCCAGGTATAGAAAGCTCTTAAAGACTTGCCCAGAAATGGGATTTTAATATGTAATGACTCAGGGGTGTGAATACTTATGTATAAATTAGATATTTCTGTATTTCATTTTCAATAAATGTGCCAAAAAAAAATCTAAAAACATGTTTTCACTTTTTCATTTTGGGGTATTGTGTGTAGATGGGCGAGAGAAAAAACATCTATTTAATCCCTTTTGAATTCAGGCTGTAACACAACAACATGTGGAATAAGTCAAGTGGAATGAACACCTTCTGAAGGCACTTTAATATAAGTCCATCCAGACAGGGACAGACAGGAGTGGTAGCGATGCAGAGAGAGAGAGAGACACATTACAGCTGCTTAGTCAAGCCGGCAGGCGTATGGCACTCTCTGGTGTGGTGTGGTGTGGCCTGGTGCTGCCTCAGGCATTAAAAACACTGCAAGTGGGGAGCCGAGTGTGGAAGAGGTGCTCGGAGGGGTGAAGAGTGAAGAGGACCCTAGGAGGGTTAAATCACACCATTGGAGCACTGCAGATGAGGAATGGTTGAAAAAGAGTCTCAGGGGGGCATCAGGGGGGCATCAGGGGGGCTCAGAGTGGTGCAGCAGGGGTGCAGCAGGGGTGTAGGAAGGGTGTAGGAAGGGTATGTACCTGTTGTCCTAGACCATTATATTCACTGCAAGTACAGAGCATAAAGTGCAGAGGGACATAGTTAGAGGAGTGCAGGAAGGGTATCTACCTAACACATCCTTTACTGGAGTTGCTATAATCTCACCATTAGAGGGCTGCAGGTATGGGTCATAGGGCGCAGGATAAGTGCAGAGAGGCACAGAGGAGCGGTAGTACCTACCTGTGTCTCAGAGCCTTAACTCTCTCCCCTCCCGGTGGTGATTTAATCACCTCATTAGAGTGCTGTAGGTGTGGAGAGCAGGACGGGGTTCAGAGGTGTTTCTCAAGGGGGGGTTCAGGTCGAGACACACATACAGTACTCTCTGCCCTTCGGGAGCACAACTGCTGCGAGGAAGATTAGTATCTTCTACTGAGCCGGTCTACTTCTCAGCAGGTGGGCTTCCAGTACAGAGTGAACTTGTCCTGCCCTGTGGCTCTGACGAGCAGATCACTAGCCACCTGTCTTACAGACAGTAGAGAGAATCTGAGCCCCGCGTTTAAAATGAGTTTCAGAATAGGAGTGCTGATCTAGGTCATATATCATGAATAATATTATACGGACAGGGAGGACCTGATCCTAGATCAACACTCCCTGTGACAACAGGGCCCAAATGTCTATTACTATATGTATCTATCAGCCTTAATGAAAAGTAAATGTGACTGCCGAGGCGGATAAGAAATGATAGAAAGCTAGTTATGAAGGATCCCTGTGGGGTGACGTATAGACGACATGCCTGGTACACTTTTATTCCAACACAAATATTTGTAGTTAAAATGTTTGTAGTTAAAATGTATGTAGTTAAATGAATGTAGTTAAAATGTATTTAGTTTTAAAAAAAAATTGTAGTTAAAATATATGTAGTTAAATATTTGTAGTTAAAATGTATGTAGTTAAATCGTTTTGTAGTTAAAATGTATTTAGTTAAAATGTTTTGTAGTTAAAATGTATTTAGTTAAAATGTTTTGTAGTTAAAATATATGTAGTTAAATATTTGTAGTTAAATGTATGTAGTTAAAATGTTTTGTAGTTAAAATGTATTTAGTTAAAATGTTTTATAGTTAAATTTTTTTGTAGTTAAATGTATGTAGTTAAAATGTTTTGTAGTTAAAATGTATTGTAGTTAAATGTATTTAGTTAAAATGTTTTATAGTTAAAATGTATGTAGTTAAAATGTTTTGTAGTTAAAATGTATTTAGTTAAAATGTTTTGTAGTTAAAATATATGTAGTTAAATATTTGTAGTTAAATGTATGTAGTTAAAATGTTTTGTAGTTAACATGTATTTAGTTAAAATGTTTGTTAAATGTATGTACTGTAGTTCTGTCCATGAGCTGTTCTTGTCTATTAACGTTCTGTAATATGTCATGTTTCATGTTCTGTGTGAACCCCAGGAAGAGTAGCTGCTGCTTTTAGCACTAGCTAATGGGGATACTAATAAAATACTGAAATCCAAGACTAACCTTTCCTCTCAGCTCAGCTCATGTTGGACAAAAAATACCTGCTATAGCAATCAAACTCACTTCAGATATAGTTCCTATGCAAACACACACACACACACACACACACACACACACGCACACACGCACACACGCACGCACGCACGCACGCACACACACACACACACACACACACACACACACACACACACACACACACACACATACACACACACACACACACACACACACACACACACACACACATACACACACACACACACACACACAGACACACACACACACACATACATACATACATACACACACACACACACACACACACTCTTCAGACTGAGTCCCCCTGCACCGTGAGTAGGTCTGAGTGAGTTGTTGTACGTAAAGCACAGTGTCATTATAGTCATCCTCAGTGAGTGTCAGATGGCCAGAGATTATACAGCACAGATCATCAACTAGGTTCAGCCGCGGGACAATTTATTTATTATTGAGCGGTTGGTTCGGGGCGCTGGAACATATAAAATAAAAACGTAAACTACAAATTGACCGCAAGAAGACTAAACAGATATAATATTTGACTAAATCATCATATTTTCAAACCTTGATTACATTTGAGAACATTGTCCTGCGTAAGGTTCTGTCTTTTGGATGGGACGTCAAAAAACGTCTGTCTTGACTCTCTGTGACTCTCTTTCAAAATCCCATGACGCTTACTGTAAGAGTAGGGGTGTTTACCCCGGTGTCATGACTAAATTCCCAACCTGGCCACATTCCATCATGGCCACCTAATCATCCACCTCATTCATAATTGGTATACATCACTCCTCTCCTCTACACCTCTCCAGCTGATGTGTGGTGAGCGTTCCTGGCACTAAAAATGGCCGCCGTGCATCACTGAGGTGGGTGCTACACGTTGATGGTGGATGAGGTGAGTTTCCTCCTACTATGTAAAGCGCTTTAAAAGTACCTCAGTTAGTAGAAAGGTGCTATATAAATCCAAATAAATTATTATGAATTATTATTATTATGTGTATACGATCACATGTCTCTCTATTATGAGCGAGAATACTTGAGAACAACTTGGAGCTGATTTCCTGGTGTTTTTATAGTCTTTTAAATCCAAAGCTCAGAAAACATGGGGGAGGGGGAGGGGGGGGGAGCAAATAAAACCACCTGCTGGCCAGATTCGGCCCGCGGGCCACCAGTTGGGGAACTCATGATATGCAGCAAGCGTTGTCACAACACGAAAGTTGTTTAAATGGTTTTTATGTAGAGTTGATACATTATAAAGTGTGTAGGAAATAGTGTGTTGTGAAGTTTATAGACCAACGTCTTCATAAGGTGGGTTGGGGAAAACCAGAATGTAGTGTCTCAATATTAAAGTGCAGTGTTTTCTATTATAGAATATTATTCTACTGCCAAGTTTCTTATTGCTTGAGTATACACACGGACTACGATCACAGTATTTCTACTGTTCATACATTATATTCACCATGTGCAGCACAGTGTTGTGATATTGGAGGGTAGGTTAGTGTTAGCACACAGTTAGGCAAAACACTACCAGGATACACTTCCACTCTCCACCCCCAGGTGACAGCAACAACCGGGTCAAGGACGATGCTCTGCCAGGAAGCCTTGATAAAAGCACGTCGGGTGCAGACAATTATGGTGATTGTCAGTCAGAATGCTATCCTGCATAGGCGTGAGCCTGCTGTTTGTTTAGTGGCCAGAAGGCTTTTTGGTTGGGAATGCCCGTTTGAAGTTTTCTGTTTATTGTCGTCATCTGAACAACTAATAATCCGCTTGGACTGGCCGACCAACAGGTCAAGAAGTAGCCGACCCTGGACCCGGTAAATTCCTTGGACACATGTACATTCACTCAGATTATGAAGCACGACTCAGGAGGGACAGAGATTCACTCAGATTATGAACCACGACTCAGGAGAGACAGAGATTCACTCCGATTATGAAGCACGACTCAGGAGGGGCAGAGATTCACTCAGATTATGAAGCACGACTCAGGAGGTACAGAGATTCACTCAGATTATGAAGCACGACTCAGGAGGTACAGAGATTCTCTAGTACATACAGGCGAATGACTCAGATTATGAAGCACGACTCAGGAGGTACAGAGATTCTCTAGTAGATACAGGCGAATGACTCAGATTATGAAACACGACTCAGGAGGGACAGAGATTCTCTAGTAGAAAATCACACAAATGGTCTCTAGGAGTTAACATGGTAGGTCTACGGTACAGTACTGTAAAAACGTTTCTTTCCTAAGTCTGAATCAGTCCCTACACTCAGAAATAAAGGTTAAGATTTGTTCTTAAAGTGGTCCAAACATTTAACACTGTAGTGATACCCTGTTATGTACGTCCTTTGTACCATTAGTTATAGTTGTACCCTTGCCGTTCGTACCTTTAAAAGAGCCAATAGTGTACCTTAGGGGACAAAATGGTACAGGTACAAAACCTTTCCTCTGGAAAAGGTACACATTTGCCTTTTTTAGGTTACCACTACAGTGACAAAGCCATTTGTTCCTTTTATGAGGGACAATTTTACCCCTAAAACGTTTTTTTTTTAGGTGTCGTTTTAACACGGTAAGGTGTAAAGCCTTTTTTGCATATTTCCCAGGGTACCTTTCACGTTAATTTTTGAGTTACCAGTACCACCCAGGAACTGCATATGCTAGTGACAAAGACATGGTTGTTGCATCCAATGGCTTTTCAGTCCTGTAGCCTTCACCAAGTGAGTTCCTAAGTGAAATATTATTTTATCCTTGAAATTCATGTGTTTTTAACCGTACATTACATACATGTAGTAAGAAAGTAGCCTTGTACAATTGAGCCGGATCGGTTCATAGGAGCAGATACAGGGTTGTCTCAAATGGCACCCTGTTCCCTATGAAGTGCACTACTTTTGACGAGAGCCCTATGCTCTGTATTGGGTATGTACAATATAACATAAGGAATAGGGTGCCATTTGCGATGCAGACACACTTCACAGTCTAATGGAGAGGCCACTCCTGTCTCCTTCAATGAGACTAGCTGGGACTGGAGATGGTTTGAGTGAAAGCCTGTTCTGTTCTGTTCATACTGCAGACTGGTGGTGTAGTGGGCTTTCTCCTCCTCATCACACAATCGGGCTGGAGTGGCTTTATTGTCTTGTCTGCGGTGCTCTGCTGTCTCCCCCCCTTCCCCATTTGTTTTGGCTTGCACTATCTCGTTTGGGTTTTGTCCTTGTTCTGATTACTTGTGTACCTGGGAGGGAGCATTTGACAGTTATGGCTGGAGATGGTTAGAGTGGGTGCCCTTCTGTTCTATTCAGGCTGGAGACACTGGTGGTGTAGTGGCATCTGTTCTCACACATGGGCTGGAGTGGCTCACATAGTGTTTAGTGTATGGCTTTGTATAGACAGGAGACTGATGACGGAGTGGCTCACATATGGATTACTGGCGCTTTATATCAGCTAACTTCCTGTTTTCGAGCTCTTTCCTGTCCAATCAGCACAACAAGCTTCATCTTTCTTACTTACTAGGCCTTGGAAAGAAAAGTCTGCAACCTTTTGTTTTCAAGTCATTTAAAAACAAAAAAAATGTTGATTGCGTGGCATTATTGCTGGCTAGACAAGCCTAGAACATGGCAAAGACGTGTTCTGATTGGTCTGTCTATTCAGGCTTGTGATTGGATTGCAGATAGAACCTTATAGCCCCAAGTTTTCAAAAATCTAACTTCACAGATGTGAATAATCATCTAAAGATCAATTATATGTGACAAACAATTTAAAAAATATATGTATTTTTTTTACAAACATTTCAGATAGAACTTTATAGTCCCAAGGTCTCGATTTGTTATCCGTCTGCAAAGCATTGCACGTCATACACATGGTGAGAGCAGAACACTCACTATTGTCTTGCCTGGGTGGGTTTGTTTTGGGACGTGTTGACAGATGAAGTGTAGCCATGCTCTGCTAGAATCTTCCAGAACTCGTAACATAATATTGTCTCATGTGACAGTGGTATAAGTAGCTGGCCAGTATAGCCTCAGGGTTTGCTTCTGGGTGATGAGATTATATGCTAGGCTATCAATGCAGTGTGGCGGATTGTTTTTTTTGTTGATCAAGACAGATATACATTTACAAGCAAGACAATGGTGTTTGCATACTGTTGTTTAGCTAGCGTGTTAGTATAGGGAATCCGAGCAGAGACAGCCTCCTCATGGATTTGAAAGGAATTAACTGGAGTAGAACATATGGTGGAAACTCCCTCTAGCCCATGCATATTACCATCCACTGAGGGGAAGTGAAGAAGTGCACAATTCAGGGATAATGGTAGATGATTGTAAGGCAGCACAGGTCTACAGAGTCTGAGTTGTACTCCACATAATTGGGCGAGGTTTGAGCAGTATTAAGTGAATACCCTTTCACACCGTGTCCCTGCCAAGATTTATCAGAGGGCAGAGGCAACATAATGTGAGAGAAGAAAAGAGCTTGAATTAGAATGCGGTTCCTCTGTTGAATCTTCTGCATTAGAATGTGATTCCTCTGTTGAATATTCTGAATTAGAATGCGGTTCCTCTGTTGAATATTCTGAATTAGAATGCGGTTCCTCTGTTGAATGTTCTGAATTAGAATGTGGTTCCTTTGTTGAATCTTCTGAATTAGAATGTGGTTCCTCTGTTGAATATTCTGAATTAGAATGCGGTTCCTCTGTTGAATATTCTGAATTAGAATGTGGTTCCTCTGTTGAATATTGTGAATTAGAATGTGGTTCCTCTGTTGAATCTTCTGAATTAGAATGTGGTTCCTCTGTTGAATCTTCTGAATTAGAATGTGGTTCCTCTGTTGAATATTCTGAATTAGAATGTGGTTCCTCTGTTGAATCTTCTGAATTAGAATGTGGTTCCTCTGTTGAATCTTCTGAATTAGAATGTGGTTCCTCTGTTGAATGTTCTGAATTAGAATGTGGTTCCTCTGTTGAATCTTCTACATTAGAATGTGGTTCCTCTGTTGAATCTTCTGAATTAGAATGTGGTTCCTCTGTTGAATCTTCTGCATTAGAATGTGATTCCTCTATTGAATCTTCTGAATTAGAATGTGGTTCCTCTGTTGAATCTTCTGAATTAGAATGTGGTTCCTCTGTTGAGTACAACCCTGTGTGGATGAACCAGTGAGAGCTGGTCAAACTTTTAGCTTTTTGCCATTCTCAGTGCAGGTGGTACATAAAGCCCTGAAATCCTTAGATCAGAGAAAGCCTGCAGGTCCTGATCTTTTGGATCCCTGCTTTTTAAATCTGGCAGCTGATTTCATAGCTGAACCACTTACATATCTGTTTAATCTAACCCTGGAATGTAATGAAATTCCAAAGATCTGGAAATCAGCATTTATCCTACCACTTTTAAAAGGGGGAGATCCAACTCTTTTAAATAATTATAGGCCAATCTCAAAGCTGTCACCCCTGGTGAAAATACTTGAAACCCTTGTGAGTGACCAGCTAAAAGAGTTTTTATATACTAACTCTATTTTATCAATGTACCAATCGGGTTTCAGGAAGAAGCATAGCACAATTACAGCAGCCATGAAGGTTTTAAATGATATCACTGAAGCTCTTGACAAAAAACAGCATTGTGTCTCACTTTTTATTGATCTCTCTAAGGCTTTTGATACAGTTGATCATGCTATACTAAGGCAGAGATTGTCGAGTGTAGGTCTTTCAGAGCATGCAGTTGCATGGTTTGTTAACTATCTGTCTGATAGAACTCAGTGCACTCAATTTGATGGGCTTAGGTCTGTTAAATTGTCTGTCTTAAATGGTGTGCCCCAAGGCTCTGTACTTGGTCCTCTCTTATTCACTATTTATATCAATAATTTAGACAAACATGTCCAAAATGCACAACTTCATTTTTATGCTGATGATACTGTTATTTACTGTTGTGCTTCATCTCTTACAAAAGCTTTCCAGAACTTGCAAACTGCTTTTAATACTGTTCAACATACCTTGTCTCAATTGAAGCTTATCCTCAATACTGACAAAACTAAACTCCTGGTGTTTTCTAAAGCAAAAAAATAGACCTCTGAACCTTTCACCTATTACTACCTGTCAGGGCAAGGAGATTGAGGTTGTAACCTCATATAAATATCTTGGAATTTTGATTGATGATGGCCTCTCTTTTAAAATGCATATTCAACAACTTACAAAAAAATTGAAGCTGAAATTAGGATTTTATTTTAGGAATAAGGCTTGTTTTTCTTTTGAAGCCAGAAGGAGGCTAGTATCAGCTACATTTATGCCTTTACTAGACTATGGGGATATTTTATATATGAATGCTTCCGCTCAGTGTTTGAGATCAATTGACACCCTTTACCATGGCACTTTGAGATTTATTTTAAATTGCAAAACCCTTACGCACCACTGCACTTTGTATACCAGGGTTGGCTGGCCTTCTTTAGTCACTCGTAGGCTCAGTAACTGGTATACTTTTATTTACAAAGCCATTTTGGGTTTACTACCTTTTTATTTGGGCATTTTTATTGTTCAGAAATGTGGTGGGTCGTCTCTTCGTTCGCGTGACTTTATCCTGCTAACTGTTCCAAATGTCCGAACTGAATTTGGTAAAAGGGCTTTTATGTACTCTGCACCATCGTCTTGGAACGCCTTACAAAATACTTTTAAACTGGAAGAACTTGTCCCGATTGGTATTTTTAAATCACTGATGAATGATCTTGAGACTGATTCCCTGACATGTCAATGTTTTTAAATTAGCTGTTTTTGATTTTGTTATATTCTTTGTTAATTCTATGGTTTTTACTAGATTAATTGTAGTTTTTCATGTCTGTCTGTTATTTTTTTAATGACTTGGCGCTGCCTATCTTGGCCAGGACGCTCTTGAAAAAGAGATTTTAAATCTCAATGAGCCCTTCCTGGTTAAATAAAGGTAAAAAAAAGAAAATATATATATATATATATTCTGAATTAGAATGTGATTCCTCTGTTGAATCTTCTGCATTAGAATGTGGTTCCTCTGTTGAATATTCTGAATTAGAATGTGGTTCCTCTGTTGAATCTTCTGCATTAGAATGTGGTTCCTCTGTTGAATCTTCTGAGTTAGAATGCGGTTCTTCTGTTGAATCTTCTGCATTAGAATGTGGTTCCTCTGTTGAATCTTCTGAATTAGAATGTGGTTCCTCTGTTGAATCTTCTGCATTAGAATGTGGTTCCTCTGTTGAATCTTCTGCATTAGAATGTGGTTCCTCTGTTGAATATTTTGCATTAGAATGCGGTTCCTCTGTTGAATATTCTGCATTAATATGTGGGTCCTCTGTTGAATCTTCTGCATTAGAATGTGGTTCCTCTGTTGAATATTCTGAATTAGAATGTGGGTCCTCTGTTGAATCTTCTGCATTAGAATGTGGTTCCTCTGTTGAATATTCTGAATTGGAATGCGGTTCCTCTGTTGAATATTTTGAATTAGAATGCCGTTCCTCTGTTGAATATTCTGATTAGAATGTTGTTCCTCTTTTGAATCTTCTGAATTAGAATGTTGTTCCTCAGTCTGCTGAATATTCCCCATTAGAATGTTGTTCCTCAGTCTGCTGAATGTTCCTCATTAGAATGTTGTTGCTCAGTCTGCTGAATATTCCTCATTAGAATGTTGTTCCTCAGTCTGCTGAATGTTCCTCATTAGAATGTTGTTGCTCAGTCTGCTGAATGTTCCTCATTAGAATGTTGTTCCTCCGTTGAATCTTCTGCATTCAAATGTTGTTCCTCAGTCTGTTGAATGTTCTGCATTAGAATGTTGCTCCTCTGTTGCTAGGCTTGGAAGTACACTATGTGACCAAAGGTATGTGGACACTGCTCTTCGAACATCTCATTCCAAAATCATGGGCATCAATAAGGAGTTGGTCCCCCTTTGGTGCTATAACAGCCTCCACTCTTCTGGGAAGGCTTTCCACTAGATGTTGGAACATTGCTGCTGAGACTTGCTTCCATTCAGCCACAAGAGCATTAGTGAGGTCGAGCACTGATGTTGGGCGATTAGGCCTGGATCGCAGTCAGCGTTCCAATTCATCCCAAAGGTGTTCGATGGGGTTGAGGTCAGGGCTCTGTGCAGGCCAGTCAAGTTCTTCCACACCGATCTCGACAAACCATTTCTGCATGGACCTTGCTTTGTGCATGGGGGCATTGTCAGGAAAGGGCCTTCCCCAACTGTTGCCACAAAGTTGGAAGCTCAGAATTGTCTAGAATATCATTGTATGCTGTAGCATTAAGATTTCCCTTCACTGGAACAAAGGGGCCTAGCCCGAACCATGAAAAACAGTCCCAGACCATTATTCCTCCTCCACCAAACCTTACAGATGGCTCTGTGACCGGGGCAGCTCTAGCAGAGCAGAAATATGACGAACTGACTTGTTGGAAAAGTGGCCCGTTGAAAGTCACTGAGCTCTTCAGTGATGCCATTCTACTGTCAATGTTTGTCTATGGAGATTACATGGCAGTGAATGGGGTGTCCACATACTTTTGTATATACTGTATATAGTGTATACTTATCTACAGTATCCTTATCTGTTGTTTCGAACAGGAAGTGAACATGTCTAACACACTTTAACCATTGTAACCAAATCTCTCTCCCTTCTGTCTCTGTAAGCCACATGTAGCTTCAGTAGTCCACAGTATAGTTAGTGTAGCTCTTGTTCTCTCTCCCAATTCAATTTATATTTCAATTCAAGGGCTTTACTGGCATGTGAAACATATGTTTACATTGCCAAAGCAATTGAAATAGATAATAAACAAAAGTTAAATAATAAAATGCTTTACAGTAAACATTACATTCACAAAAGTTCAAAAAGAAAGTGCAAATAGTTAAAGTACAATAGGGAAAATAAATAAACTTAAATATTGGTTGTATTTACTACTAGCACCTAGCCACGAGAACTGTATAACTCTGTCTCTCTGTGTCTCTGTCTCTCTGTCTCTGTGTCTCTGTGTCTCTGTGTCTCTGTGTCTCTGTGTCTCTGTGTCTCTGTGTCTGTGTGTCTCACTGTCTCTGTGTCTCTCTCTCTGTGTGTCTTTCCTTTCTCTCTCTGTCTTTCTCTCCTTTCTCTCTCAATTCAATTTAAGGGCTTTATTGGCATGGGAAACATATGTTAACTTTGCCAAAACAAGTGAACTAGATAATAAACAAAAGTGAAATAAACATCAACAATTATCAGTAAAAATTACACACACAAGTTCCAAAAGAATAAAGACATTACAAATGTCATATGTGCAAAGAGTTAAAGTACAAAAGGGAAAATAAATAAACATAAATATGGGTTGTATTTACAATTATGTTTGTTCTTCACTGGTTGCTCTTTTCTTGTAGCAACAGGTCACAAATCTTGCTGCTGTGACGGCACACAGTTGTATTTCCCCCAATAGATATGGGAGTTTATCAAAATTGGGTTTGTTTTCAAATTCTTTGTGGAGCTGTGTAATCTGAGGGAAATACAGTGGCTTGCGAAAGTATTCACCCACTTTGACATTTTTCCTAATTTGTTGCCTTACAACAAATTAGTGATTTTTTGGGGGGTTTTATTTACACAACATGCCTACCACTTTGAAGAGCAAAATATTTTTTATTGTGAAGCAAATAAGAAATAAGACCAAAAAACAGAACTTGAGTGTGCATAACTATTCACCCCCCCAACGTCAATACTTTGTAGAGCCACCTTTTGCGGCAATTACAGCTGCAAGTCTTTTGGGGTATGTTTCTATAAGCTTGGCACATCTAGCCACTGGGATTTTTGCACATTCTTCAAGGCAAAACTGGTCCAGCTCCTTCTAGTTGGATAGGTTCTGCTGGTGTACATCAATATTTAAGCCATACAACATATTCTCAATTGGATTGAGGTCTGGGCTTTGACTAGGCCATTCCAAGACATTTAAATGTTTCCCCTTAAACCAATCAAGTGATGTTTTAGCAGTATGCTTAGGGTCATTGTTCTGCTGGAAGGTGAACCTCCGTCCCAGTCTCAAATCTTTGGAAGACTGAAACAGGTTTCCCTCAACAATTTCCCTGTATTTAGAGCCATCCATCCATCATTCCTTCAATTCTTTTCCAGTTTCCCTGCCGATGAAAAACATCCCCCACAGCATGATGCTGCCACCACCGTGCTTCACTGTGGGGATGGTGTTCTCGGGGTGATGAGAGGTGTTGGGTTTGCGCCTGCGCCAGACATAGCATATTCCTTGATGGCCAAAAAGCTAAATTTTAGTCTCATATGAACAGAGTACCACCTACAATATGTTTGGGGAGTCTCCCACATGCCTTTTGGTGAACATCAAACGTGTTTTCTTATTTTTTTCTTTAAGCAATATCTTTTGTCTGGCCAATCTTCCGTAAAGCCCAGCTCTGTGGAGTGTACGGCTTAAAGTGGTCCTAAGGACAGATACTCCAATCTCCGCTGTGGAGCTTTGCAGCTCCTCAGGGTTATCTTTGATCTCTTTGTTGCCTCTCTGATTAATGCCCTCCTTGCCTGGTCCATGAGTTCTGGTGGGCGGCCCTCTCTTGGCAGGTTTGTTGTGGTACCATATTCTTTCCATTTTTTAATAATGTATTTAATGGTGCTCCGTGGG
Source organism: Salmo trutta (assembly GCF_901001165.1). Lineage (NCBI taxonomy): Eukaryota > Metazoa > Chordata > Actinopteri > Salmoniformes > Salmonidae > Salmo > Salmo trutta. Next base: position 5,381,174 of record NC_042970.1, on the reverse strand, counting down.
ATGTTCAAAGTTTCTGATATTTTTTTATAACTCAACCCTGATCTGTACTTCTCCACAACTTTGTCCCTGACCTGTTTGGAGAGCTCCTTGGTCTTCATGGTGCCACTTGCTTAGTGGTGTTGCAGACTCTGGGGCCTTTCAGAACAGGTGTATATATACTGAGATCATGTGACACTTAGATTACACACAGGTGGACTTTATTTAACTAATTATGTGACTTCTGAAGGTAATTGGTTGCACCAGATCTTATTTAGGGGCTTCACAGCAAAGGGGTGAAAACATATGCACGCACCACTTTTCCATTTTTATTTTTTCGAATTTTTTGAAACAAGTTATTTTGTTCATTTCACTTCACCAATTTGGACTATTTTGTGTATGTCCGTTACATGAAATCTAAATAAAAATCCATTTAATTTACAGGTTGTAATGCAACAAAATAGGAAAAATGCCAAGGTGGATGAATACTTTGCAAGGCACTGTCATACATTTGTCATGCGGTTAGGAAGTGCAGCTCAGTTTCCATCTCATTTTGTGGGCAGTGTGCACATATCCTGTCTTCTCTTGAGAGCCAGGTCTGCCTACGGCGGCCTTTCTCAATAGCAAGGCTATGCTCACTGAGTCTGTACACAGTCAAAGCTTTCCTTAAGTTTGCGTCAGTCACAGTGGTAAGGGATTCTGCCATTGTGTACTCTCTGCTTAGGGCCAAATAGCATTCTAGTTTGCTTTGTTTTTTTGTTCATTCTTTCCAATGCGTCAAGTAATTATATTTTTGTTTTCTCTTGATTTGGTTGTCTCTCGCGCTTCTGAAAGCCATCCAGTCAGTAGTGAGACTCAGCTCTGAAAGCCATCCAGTCAGTAGTGAGACCAGTGAGACTCAGCTCTGAAAGCCATCCACTCAGTAGTGAGACTCAGCTCTGAAAGCCATCCACTCAGTAGTGAGACTAGTGAGACTCAGCTCTGAAAGCCATCCAGTCAGTAGTGAGACTAGTGAGACTCAGCTCTGAAAGCCATCCAGTCAGTAGTGAGACTAGTGAGACTCAGCTCTGAAAGCCATCCAGTCAGTAGTGAGACCAGTGAGACTCAGCTCTGAAAGCCATCCAGTCAGTAGTGAGACCAGTGAGACTCAGCTCTGAAAGCCATCCAGTCAGTAGTGAGACCAGTGAGACTCAGCTCTGAAAGCCATCCAGTCAGTAGTGAGACCAGTGAGACTCAGCTCTGAAAGCCATCCAGTCAGTAGTGAGACCAGTGAGACTCAGCTCTGAAAGCCATCCAGTCAGTAGTGAGACCAGTGAGACTCAGCTCTGAAAGCCATCCAGTCAGTAGTGAGACCAGTGAGACTCAGCTCTGAAAGCCATCCAGTCAGTAGTGAGACCAGTGAGACTCAGCTCTGAAAGCCATCCAGTCAGTAGTGAGACCAGTGAGACTCAGCTCTGAAAGCCATCCAGTCAGTAGTGAGACCAGTGAGACTCAGCTCTGAAAGCCATCCAGTCACTAGTGAGACCAGTGAGACTCAGCTCTGAAAGCCATCCAGTCAGTAGTGAGACTAGTGAGACTCAGCTCTGAAAGCCATCCAGTCAGTAGTGAGACTAGTGAGACTCAGCTCTGAAAGCCATCCAGTCAGTAGTGAGACCAGTGAGACTCAGCTCTGAAAGCCATCCAGTCAGTAGTGAGACTAGTGAGACTCAGCTCTGAAAGCCATCCAGTCAGTAGTGAGACCAGTGAGACTCAGCTCTGAAAGCCATCCAGTCAGTAGTGAGACCAGTGAGACTCAGCTCTGAAAGCCATCCAGTCAGTAGTGAGACCAGTGAGACTCAGCTCTGAAAGCCATCCAGTCAGTAGTGAGACCAGTGAGACTCAGCTCTGAAAGCCATCCAGTCAGTAGTGAGACCAGTGAGACTCAGCTCTGAAAGCCATCCAGTCAGTAGTGAGACCAGTGAGACTCAGCTCTGAAAGCCATCCAGTCAGTAGTGAGACCAGTGAGACTCAGCTCTGAAAGCCATCCAGTCAGTAGTGAGACCAGTGAGACTCAGCTCTGAAAGCCATCCAGTCAGTAGTGAGACCAGTGAGACTCAGCTCTGAAAGCCATCCAGTCAGTAGTGAGACTAGTGAGACTCAGCTCTGAAAGCCATCCAGTCAGTAGTGAGACCAGTGAGACTCAGCTCTGAAAGCCATCCAGTCAGTAGTGAGACCAGTGAGACTCAGCTCTGAAAGCCATCCAGTCAGTAGTGAGACCAGTGAGACTCAGCTCTGAAAGCCATCCAGTCAGTAGTGAGACCAGTGAGACTCAGCTCTGAAAGCCATCCAGTCAGTAGTGAGACCAGTGAGACTCAGCTCTGAAAGCCATCCAGTCAGTAGTGAGACCAGTGAGACTCAGCTCTGAAAGCCATCCAGTCAGTAGTGAGACCAGTGAGACTCAGCTCTGAAAGCCATCCAGTCAGTAGTGAGACCAGTGAGACTCAGCTCTGAAAGCCATCCAGTCAGTAGTGAGACCAGTGAGACTCAGCTCTGAAAGCCATCCAGTCAGTAGTGAGACCAGTGAGACTCAGCTCTGAAAGCCATCCAGTCAGTAGTGAGACCAGTGAGACTCAGCTCTGAAAGCCATCCAGTCAGTAGTGAGACCAGTGAGACTCAGCTCTGAAAGCCATCCAGTCACTAGTGAGACCAGTGAGACTCAGCTCTGAAAGCCATCCAGTCAGTAGTGAGACTAGTGAGACTCAGCTCTGAAAGCCATCCAGTCAGTAGTGAGACTAGTGAGACTCAGCTCTGAAAGCCATCCAGTCAGTAGTGAGACCAGTGAGACTCAGCTCTGAAAGCCATCCAGTCAGTAGTGAGACCAGTGAGACTCAGCTCTGAAAGCCATCCAGTCAGTAGTGAGACCAGTGAGACTCAGCTCTGAAAGCCATCCAGTCAGTAGTGAGACCAGTGAGACTCAGCTCTGAAAGCCATCCAGTCACTAGTGAGACTCAGCTCTGACATTTCCTTCTCTGCTATCTCTTGTAAATGATAACCTCAAGCAGAACTGTGTGTCCCTCCCCCGAGAACATCTTTTAAATAATAACCTCCAGGGGAACTAAGAGCACTGAGCTTTTCCACAATGACCTGCTTTACATCTCTTCACAGAGCCGTGGGCCCAGAGGCCCCTAGAGAGGTGATACACAGAAGGGTGCTGGGGGTAGGGATGGTAGGGATGCTGGAGAGGGAGAGGGAGGGGAAGAGGAAAGGGGGATACCTAGTCAGTTGAATCAGAGAGTTGTGGGGGGGATGCTCCTTTTCCATCTCCTTCCCTGTTGCTGACATAAAATGTACAGTAATACCAAATGGTTTTACTGTCAATTAAATATATGTACATACTATGACAGATTCATGTCCTTGGTATATACAGTACAGATGAATGTCCTTGGTATATACAGTACAGATTAATGTTCTTGGAATACACAGTACAGATTCATGTCCTTGGAATACACAGTACAGATTAATATCCTTGGTATACACAGTACAGTAATACAGATTCTTTAGTCTACACAGTGACCACACCAAGCATTTCGGGGCTACTTTACTGGTTCACAACGTAAACATTAACCTGAGTGTCTGGTCACTGTAGTTGTTTTATGGGGTGAGACAGAAGGCAAGAGGCCGGGGTATCCAGTTGGCCATTAGCATATCAAAACTGTCTTAGAACACTTAGTGGGGTGACCATTGGCTGCTGCTGGTCTGGCCATTGGCTGCTGTTCTGGCCATTGGCTGCTGCTGGTCTGGCCATTGACTGCTGTTCTGGCCATTGGCTGCTGCTGCTCTGGCCATTGGCTGCTGTTCTGGCCATTGGCTGCTGCTGGTCTGGCCATTGGCTGCTGTTCTGGCCATTGGCTGCTGCTGTTCTGGCCATTGGCTGCTGTTCTGGCCAGAGTGTGTCAAAACATGTCTATGTTGTTAAGTGTCAAAACATTTCTCTGTTGTTACGTGTCAAAACATTGCATTGCATCTGAAACCACCCATGATGACTTCATGTAGGAACCAGCATTAAAGCACCACTACATGAATATCCTATCGACAGAGAAGTGAGTGAATCTTGTTGAAGCACAGAAATGTGCTTCTGCCTCCCTTTTAAAGTGCTGTAGCCAGAAACAGGGTTTGTGCTGTGAAGTTATGATGCTGCTCAGACAGTCAGTTTTTTTTAAGGGGATGTATGAACTGGTACTTGAAAGGGACAGTTCTCCCTTAAGTCAGAATGTAAACTCAGCTTGACTTCAGACTACTTCTAAGGTTTGAAAATGTCTGATATTGAATGATATTGAATTGCGCTGTCCCTTTAAGCATCATTAGCTCTGTATAAGCTGGGGGATGGGTTGACTTGGGTGTGTTTTGAGATGTAATTCCTTTAGGGACCCCTAGGGGGAGCTGTGTCATTAAGAAACACTCCTCAACCGCTTCCTCTCTGCCAGAACACTTCCCTGCTAGTGGAAATGAAATCCACAGATTCAGGGATCCCTCTCCTCTCCTCTCCTCTCCTCTCCTCTCCTCTCCTCTCCTCTTCTCTCCTCTCCTCTCCTCTCCTCTCCTCTCCTCTCCTCTCCTCTGCTCTCACTGTGGATACATGCTTTAGATTGCCACTTTGATGCGTTACCATATCACCTATTATAGAAAACAATATGAAAACATGAATGAAAACACCTCCTGTACAGTATATTTCACCACCAGTTGGATAATACGTTGGTATGCTGTTTGTTTGGAATGGATCCTATACAGGTCTGTCCAGTGGGCACAGGCATCAGTTCGTTCAACGTCTAGTTTTGAGGTATCAACTAATGTGAATTCAATGTGAAATCAACAAACAGTGTCTCCACGTTATTGGATTTAGTTTTTCTCATTGATTCAATGTCATCTCATATTTTTTTTTGTTTGTTGCAATGATTTGGAAACAATATTGATTAAACTAGTTTTTGCCCAGTGGGTTGTTGTTTCATTCCTGTGTGAGGTGGTAGGTAGGTAAGTCCTCAGTGGGTAGGGGGATAGATGATTCAAATGTAAACAGTTTGGTTGTTGTGATGGAGAGGAGGAGGGGAGGGAGGGAGGGAGGGAGGGAGGGAGGGGAGGGAGGGAGTGAGGGAGAGGAGAGGAGTGTTTAAAAGGAGACAGGAGTGTGTTACAGTATCATCCCTCTGTCTGCGTACCTCTGATACTGTACATACTGTAGACCCTACCACACACACACACACACACACACACACACACACAGTCCTCATAGAGATTTGAGTGGACTGGTTGGTTTTGGCTGGTTCTGTTTCAATAACGTTCTTTTAAATAATGAATACAATCACTCAATTCAACCCGACACATATTACCATTAGCTTTAGGCTAGTAAACACTGACATTTTAATAATTGATTCATAGTAGTAAATATGTTGGCTATTTGATGGTTCAGTAGAGGTGCTAGACCCTTCCCAGACCCAAACAGCTTCTTACCAAGGCTTCATGTCTTACACATCCTGCTGTGTGAAGTAGAGAGTCCTCATAGACTAGGGTTTCCTGTTTCCTTTCCTCTGGATGCTTTTTTATTTTTTATTTATTTGTTTTTTTTTTTTTGCCATAGCAATACACAGCTGATTCAAATCATCAACTCTTCAAGATTTGATCACTTCAATCAGCTGTGTAGTGCTAGCGGGGTAAAAAAAACTAAGCTGGACCGCTTGGGAGTCCTGAGGTTATAGACTATTGTCTCTATTGAATAATTAAACAAATCATTACTTGAATGATAACATTAACTTTTGGAAACATTGATTTAATTCACAGAGGAGTTAAAAAAAAAACTGATGGTCATATTTTTTGTTGTTGTTGTGCTTCCCATGTCCACAGATTTAGTTTTATGGCAAACTCTGTGGTACTTCCTATGTCCAGATCATTTTAGAAGTGTGTACAGGACTGCTCATGTTGACTGTGTCTTTAATATCTCCTATCATGTAGATAGGAGACATTAAAGACACAGTCAACATGAGCAGTCCTGTACACACTTCTAAAATGATCAATAGCAATTGATAGTTTGTGATAGTATTAGTATTGTTTGGGCAATTACTTGGGCTTTCATGGGGGAATTACATCTGCAATTACTGGGGCTTTCATGGGGGAATTACGTCTGCAATTACTGGGGCTTTCATGGGGGAATTGCGTCTGCATCTAGATAGTTAGTGTGTATGTATTGGTATTGATATGTAGACTACGTGTGCCTTTTTAACATTTTTATTGATGTAGTTCTGTCTTTGATCTGTTTTGTGTGGACCCCAGGAAGAGTAGCTGCTGCTTTTGCAATAGCCAATGGGGATCCTAATAAAAAAAACAAATGCCAATCTTGTCTGTCTTAAAGACATTACATACTGAGAGTTCAACCTGGCTCCCTATTCCCTATTTAGTGCACTACTTGTAACCAGGGCCCATAGATCTCTGGTTACAAGTAGTGCACTAAATATGGAATAGGGAGCCATTTGGAACACACACATAGACTACTGGCACAGCAAAGTGCCACTGAGAGGAAGGAGGAAGGCTGTTTTTTTTTAAAAGTCAAACCTAAACCCCTAAATCATCTGAGCCAATGGGTAGAAAGCTTTTCTTTCTCCATCCCAAATAGCAGAAGTCAAGTGATTTTGTTTTTGTGTGTTTCTGTTTGATTATGTTGGCGTGTGTCCTCACGCGTGCACATAAAAGATGCAGCAAGTGAAAAGAAAGCAAGGAGTGAGAAACGAGAGAGAGTTGAGTAGCTAGATGGCGAAGGAAAAAGACAACCATATTCCCTGCTTCTCCCTCTTTAATGAAATGCAGACTTAACTCCCCCATGAAAGCCCCAGTAATTGCCCAAACATTGTTATTGTTTGACAATCATCGTAGAACAAAGTATAAAATTGCAAAGGATTTTAATCAGGGGATAATTTCTGCAAGAAGCCTGACAAGTTAAGATAATTAAAATAAATCTTTTTTTTTAAGTAGGTTTTTGTTAGCATGTCTGGATGGCATATCCCCTCTTCTCCTCTGATTTTCCTCTTCTCCTATCTCTGTCTCTCTGTCTCTCTGTCTCTGTCTTTCTGTCACTCTGTCTCTCTTTCTGTCTGTCTATCTCTCTCTGTCACGTCCTGACCAGTAAAAGGGGTTATTTGTCATTGTAGTTTGGTCAGGGCATGGCAGGGGGTGTTTGTTTTGTGTGTTTCGGTGTTTTTGGTTTAGGTTCTATATTTTCTATTTCTATGTGTATATCTAGTTTTCTATTTCTATGTTGGGTTTTTGGGCAATGACCTCCAATTAGAGGCAGCTGGTTGTCGTTGTCTCTAATTGGAGGCCATATTTAGTTGGCTTTGTTTTCACTTGTATTTTGTGGGGGGGTTATTTTCTGTATAGCCTGTGAGCCTTATGGAACTGTTTTTGTCGTTTGTTTATTTTGTTTAACCTCTCTGGGCTAGGTGGGACGAATGCATTTTCACTCATCCGGTGAAAATGCATAGCTTCAAAATTCTAAATACACTATCGTTATATTAAAACATTTATGTAAATACATGTAGGTTACAGTTTTTAAAAGCTTAACATCTTGTTAATCCAGCCAGTGTGTCAGATATCAAAAATGTTTTGCGGCGAAAGCATACATTATAAAAATCTGAGGACAGCTCCCGCAAACACAAGCATTCCTGGCATTTTCCAACTAAGCATTAGCGTCACTAAAGTCAGAAATAGCAATAAAATAATCAATTACCTTTGAAGATCTTCGTCTGGTGGCAATGCCAAGTGTCCTAACTACTTAGTGAATATCCATTATGTTTGATAAAATCCATTTTTATAGCCTAACACGAAACATTTGTAAACCACTTGCGTCGTGATTTCCGTCTCCTTCAACTTTGGACTTGACATTCGTGGTAATTACACTCACAAGCCAAACGTGTATCTAGTCAAGGTCGGCTTCATTGCAATCCTCTGATTGTTAGTGACACATCTACCCTGATGTCTTTTTTCCTGGGACCTATTGACCGAAAGAAACCGATTTGAAGACAGCGATCAATGACCTCTTTACGCACCAATGGTAGGACCGGTCTATCGTTGATTGACTGTATTTTGGCCCAATGACCACTGATCACCTTGAAATCTAGCTTGGAAGATAGCCAATGAGCAAAGGTAAATGACGATGTGTGATGGTTATACGTTTGAAGACCAGCCTTTGTCATAAACTCTGGCGTAAAAGAGGTTCTCTCGCCATTGCAAATTCTACTTGACGGAGCCAGGAGTGTTACGCATAGCGGTAAATAATCGAAAGCATTTTCAGCAAGTTTATATAGTGAAATTATGGCGAATAAATCAGGAAAGTCTAAAACAAAGTCTAGGTATACAGATTTAACCGAGATTTTAGAGGAAATTGATAGAGAAAGCGAAACGGAATTGTTGGAAGAATCCTCTTTTAGTGAAGCTAGCTTTGACTCTTTAGTTGAAGAAATGTTTCTTCACGGGGAGGACGCCGTGCTTGATAAGTAAGTGCTAATGTTATTATTTGAAATGAATAATATGAAATATCATTTTTTTTTTTATTGAGATTTTCTTATTTTATTTGCAACATATAAAAATTCCATCAGTAACGCTATGTCTTCCCTGTGGCTCAGTTGGTAGCACATGGTGTGTATAATGCCAGGGCTACGGGGTCGAATCCCACGGGCGACCAAAACAACAACAAAAAAAAATGCATGAAATGTATACATTCACTACTGTAAGTCGCTCTGGATAAGTGTGTCTGCTAAATGACTAAAATGTACATGTGAAAAGTACACATTGGCTGTACTGTGTGTTTATATATATTTTTTTAATTGAATTTACATAAACGTGGAATGGAACAGCATTTCACCATAATGTTCCCTGTACTCTATATAATACACATATGTTTATTTTACATGTTGATACAGGGCTCATATGTGAAAGTATTCTTTATATAATACACATATGTTTATTTTACATGTTGATACAGGGCTCATATGTGAAAGTATTCTTTATATAATACACATATGTTTATTTTACATGTTGATACAGGGCTCATATGTGAAAGTATTCTTTATATAATACACATATGTTTATTTTACATGTTGATACAGGGCTCATATGTGAAAGTATTCTTTATATAATACACATATGTTTATTTTACATGTTGATACAGGGCTCATATGTGAAAGTATTCTTACTGAGTTTTGTCTTTCATTCACAGTGGCAGTGATTCTGACTATCAACCACCAGTGGCTAGGTGCCCATCCCCCTCTGAAGCTGGTTCATCCAGACGGACCCCTGCTGTCTCTGGCTCCACACCTACCCGGCCATCTAGAGGTGTGAAGTCAGTTTCAAAGAAGAGGAGGTGGGGCAGAGAGAAACCTGCAGACAAAGGGCCAGAGGGTCGTTGGCACTCTGTGTCAGAAGATGATGTGGAACCAACTCCACCAGTTTTCAGACCCAAAAGGCAGCCAGGCCCCCAACTTGACATGACTGCAAAGTACAGCCCCATGCAACTTTTCCAACTGTTTTTCACCTCGTCAGTTGTTGATTCCCTGGTGTCTAACACCAACAAGTATGGCGCAAGGAAGCAGGCAGGAAAGAAAGAGGCATGGAAGCCCATTTCCATTTCAGACCTTTTCTGCTTTCTTTCACTGATCATTTACATGGGGCTGGTCAAGTTGAAAACTCTGAAGACCTACTGGAAGACGTCAGCTCTCTACCAACTGCCTTTCCCCATGACTGTGATGTCTTGTAAAAGGTTTCTGACTATCTCACGGGCACTTCACATCAGTGACCCAGACGTTGATGGGGAGAATGACAAGCAGAGAGGCACACCAAGGTTTGATAGGCTATGCAAAATCAAACCTCTCTACCCCAACATCGTTGAGTCTTGCAAGACCTATTTTCAGCCTGCCCAGAACCTGTCCATTGATGAGAGGATGGTAGCCTCAAAGGCCAGAATCAGCCTCAAACAATACATGCGAAACAAACCGACCAAGTGGGGATACAAACTGTTTGTTTTGGCTGATTCTGTGTGTGCCTACACCTGTAATTTTTTTGTTTATGAGGGGAAGAGCAGTTTTGCAACCGGTAATGGGCTGAGTTATGATTCCGTTATGGAATTATTGGATTTTCAACTGCTGGGGAAGGGCTACAAACTGTTTGTAGACAACTTCTACACAAGCCCTACCCTGTTCAGAGACCTGAGGCAGCGTGATGTGTGGGCTTGTGGCACCATTCGGACCAACAGGATAGGCTTTCTGAAAACCAAGGAAAACGACATGCCTAAGCGGGCTGAGCGGGGTACCATGCGATGGATCCGTGAAGATGGCCTGCTGTTTGTAAAGTGGATGGATACCAGGGAGGTGGTCATGTGCTCCACTATCCACAAGGCCTTCAGTGGAGATCACGTCATCAGGCGTATGAAGGATGGTAGCGGGGCATGGAACACCAAAAATGTCCCCATTCCAGCAGCTGTGAAGGACTACAACAAGGGCATGGGGGGTGTAGACCTGTCAGATGCACTGATAGGATACTACAATGTCCTACACAAGACCATGAAATGGTACAAAACATTTTTCTATCATTTTATTGACATTGGTGTGGTCAATTCTTTCATACTGCAGAAGGAAATGGCCAAGAGCTGTGGACAGCCCCCCATGTCACAGCTTGCATTCAGAGAGCTGCTCATCCAGGAGCTTGCTGCCTACACTGAAGCACCTTCTGTCCCTTCTACCTCTGTCCCTTCTGCTCCAAACTGTGGTGTTCACCTGCCCAGATACATCTCTGAAGGCATGGTTGTGCCTCAGGGCAAAAAGGCCACAGTGGGGAGACGTCGCTGTGCCCTTTGTCACAGAAAATGTGCCATCACCTGCACCACCTGCGCAGTAAGCCTCTGCTTTACAGCAGAAAGAAACTGCTATGTGGCATGGCACCATCAGCACAATATTGTGGACTGAGGGTCTTCTGTACTGTAAATGTGTAAATAGTTCCCAATGTTATTTTTTTACTTTTTTTTGGGGGGGGGGGGAGTGTTAGAATGACATTTGTATTTTGTATATAGTTTCTTTCAATATGTATCACTGTACCAATTTGGCCACTTGGGTACATTTGGGTACATTGGTGTGGGACATCTGGGTGACTTCATGATGAATGGCATGTGGCTCGCTCATTTTTGGAGTTAATTTTCCGAAACTTTGCTCAGCTATTGTTGCCATCTTATTTTATTCAATCAAATCATCCCCAGCATCCCATCTGTATGTTTGTCTGTTCTTGTTTATTTGAAAGATGATACAGCAACAATAAAAAACAGAAAACGTATGTTTGTTTCCTTGTATTTTCTAATACCAGATCTATTGTGTTATATTCTCCTACATTCAATTCACATTTCCACAAACTTCAGAGTGTTTCCTTTCAAATGAAACCAAGAAAATGCATATCCTTGCTACTGGGCCTGAGCTACAGACAGTTAGATTTGGGTATGTCTTCAGGCGGAAATTAAGAGAAGTGGGGGGTAGCCCAAAGAAGTTAAGTGTTTTCTTTAAATAAATTAAGAAGATGAGCACTTTACCCGCTGCGCCTTGGTTCAATCCTTACGACGCCCATGACACTCTCTCCTCGCTCCATCTCAGCTTGAACCCAAACCATTTAGATTGCAGCTAAATTTAACTAACTTAACTGTTGTCATGTGTAGGAGATATTCAAGCTAAAGTGACACATTTCCCTCTTCAATACTAAACAAGTGGAAAATCCCCAAGACAGTGTTCACTATGTAACAACATCTGCCAGTAAAACGAATGAGAGGACAGTAATCTGTATTTTTTTGTATTAAACGATAACGTACGTTGGGGATATTAGACTAATCTCAATGAGTATTATATAAGGCCAATAACAAGCGAAGAATAGATCACTGGGCCTGTTCAGACCATTCCCGAGATAAACAGTTGTATTCATTCAATTTACTTTCCACTCTTAGCTAGTCTGAGGTTCAGTCTTTCAGTGCTCTCTTTCCAACTAAACTCCTCATGGACATTGTCATGCAGATTGTCATGTTAAACAGATCTGGGACCAGGCTAATCGTTGAGGACATGACTGAACCTTTTCATTCAGAAAAACAAAACTTAGTTATCTGATCAACTCTGCCTGTCTGAGTTAGTGACCTATCTTTAGATACATTTACAGTAAATAAAACGAGGCAATCTTCTGATCGATAAAACGAGGCAATCTTCTGATCGATAAAACGAGGCAATCTTCTGATCGATAAAACGAGGCAATCTTCAGATCGATAAAACAAGGCAATCTTCTGATCGATAAAACGAGGCAATCTTCTGATCGATAAAACGAGGCAATCTTCAGATCGATAAAATGAGGCAATCTTCAGCAGAATATCTCCTTACTTCTCTCTGTCAGTCACTCTGTCAGTCACTCTGTCAGTCACTCTGTCTCTCATTCTGTCTCTCATCCTCAAATTTGACAAACAGTTGCATTTGAGTTTTATTGACAAATGTCAGTAAAAAAAAAAAAGCATCCCAAGCAAAAACCTGATAGTGAATTTATTACAATTCTGTAAGTACAGAAATGGTTTGTTCAGTGGGAAATGAATATCCAACTAGTCAGTGACCACTGTGTGGAGTTTGTGACAGCAACTGCAGCAACTGCAGTATGTGAACTTATTACAGTATTATAGACACTATGTCCTGAGATGTTCTTTGATCTTCTATGTAGAAGAACCCCCTTACCTTCTAACGACGCTTGTGTAGCTTGTGAGGTCACAGAGCAAAACAGATTAGGCTCTGTGTGTGTTTGTGAGTCTCAGCTTCTCATAGATGGAATGGTCATAATAGTTTGTAGCTCAAACCATTTGGACTCTACAGACGTTTTTTTTTTTTGGTGAGAAGACCGAGCCCTGGAACACTTCGGGATCCACTCCTGTTTACTACACAGTCTAATGGTTTGTATCTACGGAGGCAGAATAAATAGACAAATCAAATGATACCCAGAAGTCTGTATCTGATACACACAATCCATAATTGCGCCAGCAATATGGTGGGGCAAACACAAACGGTGGGAAAGGAGGAAGTGAGAGGGTGGAGGGAGTGAGAGGGTGGAGGGAGTGAGAGGGTGGAGGGAGTGGGAGGGTGGAGGGAGTGGGAGGGTGGAGGGAGTGAGAGGGTGGAGGGAGTGGGAGGGTGGAGGAAGTGGGAGGGTGGAGGGAGTGAGAGGGTGGAGGGAGTGGGAGGGTGGAGGGAGTGGGAGGGTGGAGGGAGTGGGAGGGTGGAGGAAGTGAGAGGGTGGAGGAAGTGGGAGGGTGGAGGGAGTGGGAGGGTGGAGGGAGTGAGAGGGTGGAGGGAGTGAGAGGGTGGAGGGAGTGGGAGGGTGGAGGGAGTGAGAGGGTGGAGGGAGTGGGAGGGTGGAGGGAGTGGGAGGGTGGAGGAAGTGGGAGGGTGGAGGGAGTGAGAGGGTGGAGGGAGTGAGAGGGTGGAGGGAGTGGGAGGGTGGAGGGAGTGGGAGGGTGGGAGGGTGGAGGGAGTGGGAGGGTGGAGGAAGTGGGAGGGTGGAGGGAGTGGGAGGGTGGAGGGAGTGGGAGGGTGGAGGAAGTGGGAGGGTGGAGGGAGTGGGAGGGTGGAGGGAGTGAGAGGGTGGAGGAAGTGGGAGGGTGGAGGGAGTGGGAGGGTGGAGGGAGTGAGAGGGTGGAGGGAGTGGGAGGGTGGAGGGAGTGGGAGGGTGGAGGGAGTGAGAGGGTGGAGGGAGTGGGAGGGTGGAGGGAGTGGGAGGGTGGAGGGAGTGAGAGGGTGGAGGGAGTGGGAGAGTGGAGGGAGTGAGAGGGTGGAGGGAGTGGGAGGGTGGAGGAATTTATGGTGGTTTTTTTTCAACTTTCACCATGGGAACAAATGTGCTTCTGTCTTTCAAATCTGAGCTCTTGTCCAATGGCAACAGAGTTACTGCCTTTACATCATCATCCTGGGCCTTTTTTAAGGAGGGGGGGTTGATCAGCTTTAATGTTGCAGATAGATTGCGGATAGATTGCGGATAGATTGCGGATAGATTGCAGACAGATTGCAGACAGATTGCAGATTGTGGCATCTATAAATGTAATAGTCTGGATCATTTTCAATTCCCCATTTCTTATTTAAAATGTAATTCATTATTTGTATTGAATTATTTTCCCCTAACCCCAACCACCCCTCCCCTGATTGGAGTAAACTAATGGACAACAACTGTTAGGCTTCTACTTCCAGTTCATACATACTATTTACATTTCACTGCTGCTGGACTGTAGTCTATGGAATTAAACAACGTGTCCGTATCTGCTGTTGGACTGTGAAGGTTCTATTATACTGACTGTAGCTTGTTTAAAGCGTGACTGTGACAACAGCTGGGTGAACAGAGGTTGGATTGCTATTACTGATGTATCGACCCTTTTACACACACACACACACACACACACACACACACACACACACACACACACACACACACACACACACACACACACACACACGAACACTAATCATTCAGTCCACAGAATAGGTCTTGTCCTTTGAGTCCAGGGATGTTTTTCTCCCTCTTGTATTTGTCTTTAAAATGCCATTTCTTTACTCCTTTGAGCGCTATGTGTCTGTCTGTCTGTCTGTCTGTCTGTCTGTCTGTCTGTCTCTGCTGTGAGAGGGTGATGATAGGTCTAGAAGATAGCTCATATGAAGATAAGCCATTATTGTGGTAGAGAGAATTCTCAACTGCACAACTCATCTTTGTCTAAATCAAATCAAATTGTATTTGTCACATGCGCCGAATACAACAGAATAGACCTTACCGTGAAAGGCTTACTTACTGCCCTTAACCCACAAGGCAGTTCAAGAAATAGAGGTAAGAAAATATTTACTAAATCAGCTAAAGTAAAAAGAATAACACAGTAACGAGGCTATAGATGGGGTACTGGTATCGAGTCAATGTTCGGGGTACAGGTTAGGTGAGGTCATTTGTACCTGTAGGTAGGGGTAAAGTGACTGTGCATTGACTCTAAACTCCCGTTTCTCCTTATGCGTCACTCACTCTCTCTCTCTGTTTCTCCTTTTCTTTCTTTCCTCTATCTCTCACCTCTCTCTCTTTCTTTCTTTCTTTCCTCTCTCACCTCTTCCTCTCACCTCTCTCTCTCTCCGCTCTCTCCTCCCTCTCTCTCTCTCTCTCTCTCTCCGCTCTCGCTCTCGCTCTCTCTCTCTCTCTCTCCTCTCTCTCTCCTCTCTCTCTCTCTCCTCTCTCTCTCTCCTCTCTCTCTCTCACCTCTCTCTCCGCTCTCGCTCTCTCCTCCCTCTCTCTCGGGTCCCATTGCTCTCTGCCTGAGCCAAGGTGTTTTTTCCTACAGCAGATCACCACAGTAACATTCCATTATAGCAGCATGGACAGTAACAAGAACAGTAGAAGCTGTATTAAGGGACACATAGGAGGATAATAGAACCGAACACAGGGGTCTCTGAGCGTATTCCATTCTCTACAGCAAGCAATATAGACCTGTCATTCATGTAAAACCTTTGCATATTGCCTACTACACAATCCATATGTATTAACGTAACATTCTTGGCCAAGATTTCTTAACTCAAAATGTTGCTTCCTCTATATAAAAAAATAAAACGTACAGTGAAGTTCCATTGCATATAATGCACTGTACATGTCATTTGATACAGCATAGACAAATGCTTTTGTAACACAAACATGTTACCATCTACTGCTTCGTACTGCTCAGACAGAGCCGGAGAGTATGGCTGCCATTTTATTAACCATTTATTAACCAACTGTGCTATTTTGTTTTGTTTTTTTTGGCTTTGTTTGTATTTTGTACATAATTTTGCTGCTACCATCTCTTATGATCGAAAAGAGCTTCTGGACATCAGAACAACGATTACTGACATCGAATTGGACGAAGAATTTTTATTTTAATGAGTCGGATGGGAAGGATATACTTCAAACACCCGAACAGGCCTTCTTCCACGTCATTCACTGGAGAAAGAAACTGAGATTTCGCAGAAAGAGATTGGGAGGGTGCCTTGTGAGGATCAGACGACAACTGGCTAATCTGCCTTTGTCATCTGTAACTGTTAGCCAATGTTCAATCGCTGGGGAAAGAAATGGGACGAACTGAAAGCGCGTATATCCTACCAATGGCACATTAAAAACAGTAATATCTTATGTTTCCCCGAGTCGTGGTTGAACGACGACATTAATAACATACAGCTGGCGTGTTATACACTGTATTGGCAGGATAGAACAGCAGCCTCTGGTAAGACATGGGGCAGAGGCCTATGCATATTTGTAAACAACAGCTGGTGCGCCGATATCTAAGGAACTCTTGAGGTTTTGCTCGCCCGAGGTAGAGTATCTCATGATAAGCCGTAGACCACACTATCTACATAGAGAGTTTTCATCTGTATTTTTTGTAGTTGTCTACATACCACCACAGACCGAGGCTGGCACTAAAACTGCACTCAATGAGCTGTATACCGGCATAAGCAAACAGAAAACATTTTCATCCAGAGGCGGTGCTCCTAGTGGGACTTTAATGCAGGGAAACTTAAATAAGTTTTACCTCATTTCGATCAGTATGTTAAATGTGCAACCAGAGGGAAAAAAACTCTACCTTTACTCCACACACAGAGACGCATACAAAGCATTCCCTCGTCCTCCATCTGGCAAATCTGACCACAACTCTATCCTCCTGATTCCTGTTAACAAGCAAAAATTAAAGTAGGAAGCACCAGTGACTCGGTCTACAAAAAAGTGATCTGATGAAGCAGATGCTAAACTACAGGACTGTTTTGCAATCAACTACTGGAACACAGATTGGAATATGTTCCGGGATTCTTCAGATGGCATTGAAGAGTACACCACATCAGTCACTGTCTTCATCAATAAGGACATCGATGAAGTTGTCCCCACAGTGACTGTACGTACATACCCCAACCAGAATCCATGGATTACAGGCAAATTTCGCACTGAGCTAAAGGGTAGAGCTGCCGCTTTCACGGAGCGGGACTCTAATCAAATTTTTTGTGATATGTAAGTTAAGTTGCATGTATTTGAAACTATCTACATTGGCTGTCCAAAATTAAATTTTTTATTATTTTATGGAAAAACATTTATTTCCTGTTACCAGATAATTTACGGTTTCTATTCCTTTAGTTTTCTATGTGGACCAATTTATCGGTGAATTCTGAAACGCTATCCAATGATTGTTCCATTAGGTTAGAGATTGATTGGTTCTTGTAGAATCTGTTTAATTTTCTTCCATTTTTATTATAGTGTTGTATTAAGTCGTTAATGTTCTTAGCTTTATCTTTTGAAAATAGACGTATTTACAATAAATGTACAATGTATGTACAATAAACCATCCACACTCTCCTTGCTTCTAGATAATATATTCCAGATAACGGACCGGCATACTTACAACATAGATAACGGGCATTGCTTTCATATATAGCACAAGCATTTTATAGCATCTACTGTCTAGTTTTGACATATCTGAGGCAGAAGCAGCAGGGGTAGATTAGCCTCGATCGATGCTATACTTACATCGCATTACTGGGGTCTCAGTTCGCTGGTCAGTTTGTATTTCCACGTCTAAATCTGCAGTATAAACAAAGCAGTGAAGTCCTACAGAACAAATATAAACACCATTATAACATTCCAATAAATTAAAGCTGTTTGGCCTAATTAGATGTCTCTCTCTCTCTCTCTCTCTCTCTCTCTCTCTCTCTCTCTCTCTCTCTCTTTCTCTCTCTCTTTCTCTCTTTCTCTCTCTCTCTCTCTTTCTCCTTTTCTCTTTCTCCTTTTCTCTCTTTCTCCTTTTCTCTCTTTCTCTCTCTCTCTCTCTCCCTCTCTCTCTTTCTTTCCTTCATCCTACATCACCTTCATTTAAAGGCAGACTCAGTGTCTCAGTGTAATACAATGGCTAGTCATGCTTTATGGGGATTGTCTGGGTGTTTAGCGGTTGTAAATTGGATGCCAGTCAGTCCGCCAGTCGGCCGCGTGGTGGGCCAGCTCCAGCAGCCAATAGCAGGAACCCGGCTGTGTCAGTAGCCATGCTTAATGACCTGCCAGCTGCATCAACCTCAAAATTGATCTTAGTTTCCTCCCTTCTCTCTTCCATCTTTCTTTAACCCAGTCATTCAATGTCATACAGCTTTGATTTCTCAAAGTAAAATGACCGTCTCTCTCTCTCTCTCTCTCTCTCTCTCTCTCTCTCTCTCTCTCTCTCTCTCCCTGCCGAACTGCCTGCCGAACTGCCTGCCCTTCACCCTCTGCCTCTATGCCACCAAGGAAAGAAACATTCCATCCTCCTCAGCCAATGCAGTGCTCTGTCTGCAAAATAAAAGGCTATAGAAAACAAGAGTTCATTGTTAGAACTTTCCAGTGCCCTTCAACTGGGTGAACTAGAGAGGGTAATAAAACCTAAGTGGGTACACTGCAAATGATTGATCCCTTTACTGTCCTGGCGGGCATCAGGCAGAGTGTATTTCCTATTGTATATGCATGCATGAATGTGGGAAGGAGATAAATCAGGTTAATATCTCTAACAGAGCATTCCTATAGTAATTCAGTTGTTTGTTTTCTCTTCAACACACTGCAGACTGTGTCAGGTTCTCGCTGCACATCAGTTATCTCTACTGGCCAATCTAACAGCAATTTTCCATCCAGCCAGCCTCTGCCCCCCCCCCCCTCCCTTCTCTCTCTCTTTCTCTCTATTCAGTCATACAGGGGAGCAGTAGAGAAGTAGGTTAGTTGCCAGGGACTGATCCCAGGTTTCTTCAGGTAGTAAAAGAGGGAAGTTACTGTATTTCTCTGTATCTCTGTATCTCTGTATTTCTCTGTATTTCTCTGTATCTCTGTATTTCTCTGTATTTCTCTGTATCTCTGTATCTCTGTATTTCTCTGTCTCTGTATTTCTCTGTATCTCTGTATCTCTGTATCTCTGTATCTCTGTATTTCTCTGTATCTCTGTATTTCTTTGTATCTCTGTATTGGAGCTCCCGAGTGGTGCAGCAGTCTAAGGCACTGCATCTCAACGCTTGAGCTGTCACTACAGACACCCTGGTTCGATTCCAGGCTGTATCACAACCGGCAGTGATTGGGGAGTCCCATAAGGCGACGCACAATTGGCCCACCGTTGTCTGGGTTTGGCCTGTGTAGGCCATCATTGTAAATAAGAATTTGTTCTTAACGGACTAAATGTAAATAAATAAATAATAATAATAAATAATAATAATCTCTCTCTCTCTCATTGACCTCATCAGGAGGGGGTGATTCTGAATCACCTTTGCTATATAAAGAGGACATTGGTTGTCGGTTAATGACCCACCCACACCTCTTCGAGACACAGTGTTGGTCTTCATATTAACTGTCCAGTAGCACCATAGTGGGATGCAGTGACATTTAGACTCAGGCTTTATGAAAAGAGAGCTGTGTTTCCCTATGCCACCTCTGTCTTCTACAGAGTAATACTGTAGGCCAGCCTGGTCTCAAAGACTAGACTTAACATTGTAAACATAAATCCGGTACATTCAAATTAGTGTGATATGGTATGTTTCACATAGAAATGTGAGTTGTAGATCTTTCATTCTTATTCAAATCAAGTCTAAGGAGCGGTAGATCTGTTCTATGTATGCTATATCTATGTATCCTGGTCTTGTTTTTGTACACCAGTTTCAAAAAGTAAAAAAATACAATATTTTTGGGTTATGAAGAAGATATTTCATGACAGTTTAGATGGCAAAATTATTTACTATACTTGCTTATTTTGTTACTTAACCTGTTTGGGATAGGGGGCAGTATTTTCACGGCCGGATAAAAAAACGTACCCGATTTAATCTGGTTACTATTTCTGCCCAGAAACTAGAATATGCGTATAGATTAGTAGATTTGGATAGAAAAAACTAGCGGAACGTGTCTCAGAAGGCGCCAGAAAGTTGAATGACTTCTCTGCAGTCTCTGGGCGAAAAACACGGACAACATTTGAGATAATTAGCAACTTTGCAACTACTTAGCATGTTATCTAACCGTTCCCTTAACCCTAACCGTAACCCTTTAACCTAACTCCTAACCTTAAACCTAACCTAACCTTAACACCTAACCCCTAGCCTATCTAGCGTTAGCCACCTAGCTAACGATAACCACAAGAAATTAGAATTCTGAACATATTATACGCTTTTGCAAATTCTGAACATAGTATATCAAATTACAATTCGTAACATATAATACGAAATGGATGGACATCCCAAAATTAATACGATACCATATGAAACGTAACATATAGTAACTGGAGTGTCCCGGATTTACTTTCACTATGTTACGTCTACCCCTGAGTTCCAGGTTGTGTAGCCGGGGTGAAAGAGGAGAGGAGGGTGTCTTCTACAGAGTAATACTGTAACCAGGGTGACAGATTAATCCAATAACATTTTTACCACATCAGTCAATTGCTTCATTAATAAGTGCATCGACGACGTTGTCCCCACAGTGACTTTACGTACGTACCCCAACCAGAAGCCATGGATTAGAGGCAACATCCGCACTGAGCTAAAGGATAGAGCTGCCGCTTTCAAGGAGCCAGACACTAATCCAGAAGCTTATAAGAAATCCCGCTACGACCTCTGACGAGCCATCAGACAGTCAAAACATCAATACAGGACTAAGATCAAATCCTACTACGCCGGCTCTGATGCTATTCGGATGTGGCAGGGCTTGCTAACTATCACTGATTATAAAAGGAAACCCAGCCGCGAGCTGCCCAGTGACACGAGCTTACCAAACAAGCTAAATTCCTTCTATGCTCGCGTCGAGGCAAGCAACCCTGAACCAACCCTTTTGGTTCCATGCAAAACTTTTTCCACTGAGGGATCTACATGTAACCCAAAATAGTTCTAGCTGGAACCAGAAAGTGTTCTATCTGGAACTAAAAAGGGTTATCCTATGGGGACAGCTGAATAACCTTTATGGACCCCTTTTTTCTGCGAGTGTACATGTTTCAAGCAGACTACCATAGTCCCTGTGCCCAAGAATACTAAGGTAACCTGTCTAAATGACTATCGCCTCCTGGGCACTCATATCTGTAGCCATGAAATACTTTGAAAGGCTTGTCATGGGTCACATCAACAGCATCATCTCAGACACCATGGACCCACTCCAATTTGTTAATTGACTATAGCTTAGGGTTCAACACCATAGTGCCCTCCAAGCTCATCACTAAGCTCAAGTCCCTGTACTAAACACCTCCCTCTGCAACTGGATCCTGGACTTTCTGATGGGCCGCCCTCAGGTGGTGAGGGTAGGCAACAGCACATCTGCCACGCTGACCCTCAACACTGGGACCTCTCAGGGGTGCTTGCTTAGTCCCCTCCTATACTCCCTGTTCACTGCACGACTCCAACACCATCATTAAGTTTGCTGACGACATGACGGTGGTTGGCCTGATCACCACGACAATGAGACAGCCTATAGAGAGGAGGTCAGTGACCTGGCAGTGTGGTACCAGGACAACAGCCTCTCCCTCAACGTCAGCATGACAAGGAGCCGATCGAGGACTACAGAAAACAGAGGGCCCAGCATGGCCCCATCCACATCGATGGGGCTGTAGTGGAGCAGGTCAAGAGCTTCAGTGCTTAAGTTTTAAATCAGGAGGTGACGGAACAAAAAGTGAGTGGGAGAGGGGTGACCTGCGGGGTTCTGAGGTCTGGAATGGATACATAGAAATTATCTTTATTAGAAAGTAGTGCATACATATCCTCTCACATAGGCACTTACAGAAGTTCCACACATGGGGGATTTTTTTTATACTTGGGTCCAGGAATAATTTGTCCTTTCATAAACACATTTCATGCAATTTTACATAATTATATACGACTGGAGACCTTAGTAGAATATTTTTTAATACCTCACAAATGATTGAAATGTTTATTTTCTTTATTTAACTAGGCAAGTCAGTTAAGAACAAATTCTTATTTACAATGACAGCCTCCCAGAAGGCAAAAGGTCTCCTGCAGGGGGAGGGGCTGGGATTACATTTTTTTTTAATATATATATATATATATAAATATAGGACAAACAACACATCATGACAGGAGACAGCATGGCAGCAACACATGACAACACAGCGTGGTAGCAACACAACATGACAACAACATGTTAGCAACACAACGTGGTAAAATATTATTGGGCACAGACAACAGCACAAAAGGCAGAGACAATAATACATCCTACAAAGCAGCCACAACTGTCAATAAGAGTGTCCATGATTGAGTCTTTGAATGAAGAGATTGAGAGTGTTTTGTTGCAGCTCGTTCCAGTCGCTAGCTGCAGCGAACTGAAAAGAGGAGCGACCCAGGAATGTGTGTGCTTCGGGGACTTTAACAGAATGTGACTGGCAGAACAGGGGTTGTATGTGGAGGATGAGGGCTGCAGTAGATATCTCAGATAGGGGGAAGTGAGGCCTAAGAGGGTTTTATAAATAAGTATCAACCAGTGGGTCTTGCGACAGGTATACAGAGATGATCAGTTTACAGAGGAGTATAGAGTGCAGTGATGTGTCCTATAAGGAGTATTGGTGGCAAATCATATGGCCAAATGGTAAAGAACATCTAGCCGCCCGAGAGCACCCTTACCTGCCGATCTATAAATTATATCTCCGTAATCTAGCATGGGAAGGATGGTCATCTGAATCGGCACCTGGGGTGAAAGAGGAGCGATTACGATAGAGGAAACCAAGTCTATATTTAACTTTAGCCTGCAGCTTTGATACATGCTGAGAGAAGGATAGTGTACCGTCTAGCCATACTCCCAACTATTTCTATGAGGTGAATACCTCAAGCTCTAAACACCTGTGGGGAGAGGGGCATTCTTCTTACCAGCCTACATGACCCTTGTTTTGGAGATGTTCAGAACAAGGTTAAGGGTAGAGAAAGCTTGTTGGACACTAAGAAAGCTTTGTTGTAGAGCATTTAAAACCTGTTGGGGATAGGGGGCAGTATTTGCACTGCCGGATAAAAAACGTACCCGATTTAATCTGGTTACTTCTCCTGCCCAGTAACTAGAATATGCATATAATTGTTTGATTTGGATAGAAAACGCCCTAAAGTTTCTAAAACTGTTTGAATGGTGTCTGTGAGTATAACAGAACTCATATGGCAGTCAAAACCCTGAGACAAATCCTGACAGGAAACTGAAATCTGATGTGTGGATATCACTTCAAACATTTGCCATTGAAACACACAGGGGCTTATGAATTATTTAGCACTTCCTAAGGCTTCCACTAGATGTCCCCAGTCTTTACAAAGTGGTTTGAGTCTCCTACTATCAAAACTGACTGAAAGAGAGGCTGTGGAAAGTGTTCACAGGTGGAGGGCCATTTACCGTTATGATGCGGCCACCCATGGCTACCCTCCCCTTTCGAAACGTTTTGAAAGACAATGCAAACGTCCCCATGGAATATTACTGAAGCTCTGGTTGAAAAAGGCTCTAAAGATTTATGTTATACAACGTTTGACATGTTTGAACGAACTTAAATATTTATTTTTTGTACATTCGTGATGACAATTCCTACTCAGCACGTTACATTTTCGGTAGCCTTCGGAGCGCGCTAACAATTGGGACATAAATTATTATTTTTTTCGAACAAAACTACATTTGTTATGGACCTGGGATTCCTGGAAGTGCTTTCTGATAAAGATAATCAAAGGTAAGGTTTTATTTACAATAGTATTTTTGATGGTTGATCATTCCAAGATGGCTCCAACATGTATAGCCTAGCCTATTTTGCTGGGTATACCACGTCGTTTATTGCAAAGTGTGATTTCCCAGTAAAGTTATTTTTAAATCTGGCAAAGCAGTGGCATTCAAGACATGTTAATCTATAAGTCTTTGAATGACAATATAAAATTTTAACAATGTTTTCGAATAGTAATTTTGTAAATTGTAGCGCTGATTCATCGGAAGCATTTGAGGGAAAAGATTTTCTGAATGTCACGCGCTGATGTAAAATGCTGTTTTTATATATAAATATGAACTTGATCGAACAAAAAATGCATGTATTGTGTAACATGATGTCCTAAGATTGTCATCTGATGAAGATTGTCAAAGGTTAGTGCTGCATTTAGCTGTGTTTTGGGTATTTGTGATGCATGCTAGTTGCTTTGAAAATGGCTGTGTGATTATTTCTGGCTGGGTTCTCTCCTAACATAATCTAATGTTTTGCTTTTGCTGTAAAGCCTTTTTGAAATCAGACAACGTGGTTCGATTCAGGAGAGGTGTTTCTATAAAACGGTGTAAAATAGTCATATGTTTGAGAAATTGAAGTAATAGCATTTCTAAGGTATTTGAATATCGCGCCACGGGATTACACTGGCTGTTGAGTAGGTGGGACGCAAGCGTCCCACTGGCCCAGAGAGGTTAACACAAAATCCAGGGAGGGGCCAGCTGAGTATAAGACTGTATAATCTGCATATAAATGGATGAGAGAGCTTCCTACTGCCTGAGCTATGTTGTTGATGTAAATTGAGAAGAGCGTGGGGCCTAGGATTGAACCTTGGGGTACTCCCTTGGTGACAGGCAGAGGCTGAGACAGCAGATTTTCTGACTTTATACACTGCACTCTGAGAGAGGTAGTCAGCAAACCAGGCCAAAGACCCCTCAGAGACACCAATATTCCTTAGCCGGCCCACAAGAATGTAATGGTCTACCGTATCAAAAGATTTGGCCAAGTCAATAAAAATAGCAGAACAACATTGCTTAGACTCGAGGGCAATGGTGACATCATTGATGACTTTAAGGTTGCAGTGACACATCCATAACCTAAGTGGAAACCAGATTGCATACCAGAGAGAGAACCAGTCAGTTGATTTTCAAACACTTTTGATAAACAGGGCAAAATAGAAATAGGCCTATAACAGTTAGGATAGGCTTGATCTCCCCCTTTAAATAAAGAACGAACTGTGGCTGCCTTCCAAGCAATGAGAACCTCCCCAGAAAGGAGAGACAAGTTAAACCTGTTGGAGCTATGGGGCAGTATTTGCACGGCCGGAAAAAAAACATACTCGATTTAAACTGGTTACTACTCTTGCCCAGAAACGAGAATATGCATATAATTAGTAGATGTGGATGGAAAACACTCTAAAGTTTCTTAAACTGTTTGAATGGGGTCTGTGAGTATAACAGAACTCATATGGCAGGCCAAAACCTGAGAAGATTCCATACAGGAAGCGCCCTGTCTGACAATTTGTTCTCCTTCTGTGGCATCTCTATCTAAAATACAGCATCTCTGCTGTAACGTGACATTTTCTAAGGCTTCCATTGGTTCTCAGAAGGCGCCAGAAAGTGTAATGGGGTGTTTGCAGTCTCTGGGCTAAGTACAGCAGCTCTGTTTGTTACTGGTCAGGCTGGGGACACTGACACTGGAGATGCGCAGTCACGGGAAGTCACCATGTTTTTCTTTCAGTCTTTGAATGAATACAACGTCGCCCGGTTGGAATATTATCGCTATTTTATGAGAAAAATGGCATAAAAATTGATTTTAAACAGCGTTTGACATGCTTCGAAGTACGGTAATGGAATATTTTGATATTTTTTTGTCACGATACTCGCTGGCGCGCCACCCTTCGGATAGTGTCTTGAACGCAAGAACAAAACGCCGCTATTTGGATATAACTATGGATTATTTGGAACCAAAACAACATTGGGTGTAAACTAGAAGACCTGGGAGTGCATTCTGAACAGCAAAGGTAATCAAATTTTTCTTATAGTAAATCTGAGTTTGGTGAGTGCCAAACTTGGTGGGTGTCAAAATAGCTAGCCATGATGGCCGGGCTATCTACTCAGAATATTGCAAAATGTGCTTTCGCCGAAAAGCTATTTTAAAATCTGACACCGTGATTGCATAAAGGAGTTCTGTATCTATAATTCTTAAAATAATTGTTATGTATTTTGTGAACGTTAATCGTGAGTAATTTAGTAAATTCACCGGAAGTTTGCGGTGGGTATGCTAGTTCTGAACATCACATGCTAATGTAAAAAGCTGTTTTTTGATATAAATATGAACTTGATTGAACAAAACATGCATGTATTGTATAACATAATGTCCTAGGAGTGTCATCTGATGAAGATCATCAAAGGTTAGTGCTGCATTTAGCTGTGGTTTTGGTTTATGTGACATATATGCTTGCTTTGAAAATGGCTGTGTGATTATTTTTGGCAGGGTACTCTCCTGACATAATCTAATGTTTTGTCTTCTGGGTTTTTGTGACATTATATGCTAGCTTGAA
This sequence comes from Salmo trutta, assembly GCF_901001165.1. Classification (NCBI taxonomy): domain Eukaryota; kingdom Metazoa; phylum Chordata; class Actinopteri; order Salmoniformes; family Salmonidae; genus Salmo; species Salmo trutta. The sequence goes on along the minus strand of NC_042970.1, from coordinate 5,354,883 downwards.
AAATGGGTGTCTGATTATTTCTGGCTGGGTACTCTGCTGACATAATCTAATGTTTTGCTTTCGTTGTAAAGCCTTTTTGAAATCAGACGGTGTGGTTAGATTAACGAGAGTCTTGTCTTTAAAATGCTGTAAAATAGTCATATGTTTGAGAAATTGAAGTAATTGCATTTCTAAGGTATTTGAATATCGCGCCACAGGATTCAACTGGCTGTTACGTAGGTGGGACGATTTGGTGCCACCTGCCCTAGAGAGGTTATATATAAAAACAGCATTTTACATCGGCGCGTGACGTTGACACTTTGTAAAGACTGGGGACATCTAGTGGAAGCAATAGGAAGTGCTCAATGAACCATTGCTCACGGTGTGATTTATAGGCAAGGTGCTGAAGTTGAGTCCGCAATTCAGAATTCCACATCCTGTTACGATCGGTCTCGGGGTTTTGACTGCCATATGAGTTCTGTTATACTCACAGACACCATTCAAACAGTTTTAGAAACTTTAGGGTGTTTTCTATCCACAAGTATTAATTATATGCATATCCTAGCTTCTGAGTTTGAGTAGGAGGCCGTTTAAAATGGGCATGAATTTATTTCAAAAATCGCTGTAGCACCCCCTCTCCTTCTTGGACCGTCAAGAGGTTAAGGAGCTCCTTTAGCACCTCGGGTTCATCGACTTACTGCAGGGAGAAACTTTGTAGCGGGGCAGGGGAAAAAGAGGGGGAAGCATCGGGGACAGTCACATTAGAAGGGATGGGAGATGAGGAAATGTTGGATGGGCAAAGAGGCATGGCTGAGTCAAATAGGAATCCTGACTTAATGAAGTGGTGATTAAAGTGCTCAGCCATGTGCTTCTTGTCAGTAGAAACCACATCATCAACATTGAGAGACATGACAGCTGTGAGGAGGAGGGTTTATTCTCCAGGTCTTTAACTGTTTTCCAGAACTTCTTGGGGCTAGACCCAAAAAGTAACTCAATTTGGCCTTCTGGATAACCTGAGTGCACTTATTTCTCATTTGCCTGAACAAGAGCCAGTCAGCCTGAGTGTGCGTGTGCCAAGCCTTTCGCCAAATGTAATTCTTGAGGTGGAGTAACTCTGCAAGATCACGGTCGAACCAGGGGCTGAACCATAACAGAGCAGCAGCTACTCTTCCTGGGGTTTATTATGGATCCCCATTAGTTCCTGCCAAGGCAGCAACTACTCTTCCTGGGGTTTATTATGGATCCCCATTAGTTCCTGCCAAGGCAGCAGCTACTTTTCCTGGGGTTTATTATGGATCCCCATTAGTTCCTGCCAAGGCAGCAGCTACTCTTCCTGGGGTTTATTATGGATCCCCATTAGTTCCTGCCAAGGCAGCAGCTACTCTTCCTGGGGTTTATTATGGATCCCCATTTGTTCCTGCCATGGCAGCAGCTACTCTTCCTGGGGTTTTTCATGGATCCCCATTAGTTCCTGCAAAGGCAGCAGCTACTCTTCCTGGGGTCCAACAATCCTTTTGGCAGTTATACAATTTTAAAAACATTACAATACATTCACAGATTTTACAACACACTGTGTGGCCTCAGGTCCCTATTCCGCCACTACGACATATCTACAATAGAAAATGCATGTGTACGTGTCTGTATAGTGAGTATGTTATTGTGTGTATGCATGTGTCGTTGTTTGTGTTGCTTTACTGCTGTTCGATAAGGTGTATTTTTATCTGTTTTTAATTTCTAATCAAATTTTACTTCTTGTATCAGTTACCTGACGTGGAATAGAGTTCCATGTAGTCATGACTCTATGTAGTACTGTGCTCCTCCCATAGTCTGTTCTGGACTTGGGGACTGTGAAGAGACCTCGGGTGGCATGTCTTGTGGGGGACACATCGGTGTCCGAACTATGTGCCAGTAGTTCAAACAGACAGCACGGTGCATTCAACATGTCAATACCTCTCATATATACCCATCTACCCATTTATCTATCTACCCATCCACCCATCTACCCATCTAGCCATCCAACCATCCACCCATCTACCCATCTACCCATCTACCCATCTACCCATCCTCCCTTATACCATCTACCCGTAAACCCATCCAGCCATCTACCTATCCACCCATATACCATTATACAATCCACACATCTACCCATCCTCCCATATACCCCTCTACCCATCTACCCATATACCCGTCCACCCATCCACCCATCTACCCCTCTACCCATCTACCCATCTACCTATCTACCCATCCACCCATCTATCCATGTACCCATGTACCCATGTACCCATGTACCCATGTACCCATCTACCTATCTACCCATCCACCCATCTATCCATGTACCCATGTACCCATGTACCCATCCACCCATGTACCCATCCACCCATCTATCCATGTACCCATGTACCCATCCACCCATGTACCCATCCACCCATGTACCCATCCACCCATCTATCCATGTACCCATGTACCCATCCACCCATCTATCCATGTACCCATGTACCCATCCACCCATCTATCCATGTACCCATCCACCCATCTATCCATGTACCCATCCACCCATCTTTCCATGTACCCATCTACCCATCTATCCATGTACCCATGTACCCATGTACCCATGTACTTATAGACCCATCCACCCATCTATCCATGTACCCATAGACCCATCCACCCATCTATCCATGTACCCATGTACCCATCCACCCATCTATCCATGTACCCATGTACCCATGTACCCATGTACCCATGTACCCATCCACCCATCTATCCATGTACCCATGTACCCATGTACCCATGTACCCATAGACCCATCCACCCATGTACCCATGTACCCATGTACCCATGTACCCATCCACCCATCCACCCATGTACCCATGTACCCATTCACCCATCCACTCATCTACCCATCTAGCCATATACCCATCCATCCATTCAGGCTGAAATGGCTTCCCTGATCATTAGCAAGGTCACTATTAATTACTCACAATGTCTCTGTGTTTATATTTATCTAATGGGAAAACAACTTTTTGTTTAATTATCCTCCCTCTTCACACGTTATAAATCAGCAACATTGCTTGTTGTCTGAGAAATGGAGTCTTCATTGATTTTGGGGATGGATTTAATAACCCTCTTCAACAAGCGTATAAAATCACTTCACATCGGTGTAAATGAAGGTCTGGGCTTGGATGTAATCAGAGACACATTAGAGTAGACTTTCAGGTCATAGACTTTAAGCGTTAAGGATATTTATTAGAGGAGTTTATGTTTACAACAGCAAGCTGCTAGCGTGATGTTGGTGTGTGTGTGTGTGTGCGTCCGTGCACATGTGTGTTGATAAGTAGAAGCTCATTTTCTAGCCAGCTATGCTATGCTCAGTCCCCTGTGCCTGTCTGTCTGTGTTGGCTGACTGTCTTCTATCAAATAACCTATCAACAGCAGTCACAGGCTTGATTACTGGTGCAACACCATTCAATCCCCCTCTGAAGGGGAATAAGTCCAGAAATATCTACGGTCAGACTCAGGTTCAACTACTGTTCCAAATCATTACAAATACTTTAGCTGTGCTTGATTGAGCTTGTCTGGCTTAATAGACCAAAAGAATAGTTAAAAAATGGCTAAACGTGTCACTCCAGGCAGCCCAAAGCAAAGTCTTATACACATCCACATCTCTGATGTGTTAGAGCTATCTCAACATATACTGACTGTTTGATCACAGCTTGATATCTCCGCGTGAGGATCTAATTAGAGGCGACGACAACTTTACTCTGTCAACACAATTTCCCCGTTGTCTGTTTCCCTGCATTCCTTCCTTCCCAGCTCTCACACATACATATGGGCTGCATGGCTACCAGGCATTCATTTATAATGTACCTTGAATTCCGTTGTTTTGAGTTTTTTTGTCTCTGCTTTATCTTCGTTTGAACCCCAACTTGACCTTTTCAGCTTTAGGAGATGAGCAGAGAGCCAAACACAGCTGTGTCGTTTCTTAGTGATGGTCTGTGCTGGGATGTGATTCGCTGGGATGTGATTCGCTGGGTTGTGATTCACTGGGATGTGATTCGCTGGGTTGTGATTCGCTGGGATGTGATTCGCTGGGATGTGATTCGCTGGGATGTGATTCGCTGGGATGTGATTCGCTGGGTTGTGATTCGCTGGGATGTGATTCGCTGGGTTGTGATTCGCTGGGATGTGATTCACTGGGTTGTGATTCACTGGGATGTGATTCGCTGGGATGTGATGCACTGCCTGATTTCACATCACGCAAACATTGACCAGGTGTTTTGCAAAACACTCTTTCTTTCTCTCCCCATGCTCTCTCTCTCTCTCTCTCTCTCTCTCTCTCTCTCTCTCTCCACACACCGCCAAACACATTCAACCGCTTGCCGTTTTCACGCTATCAGGCAGACTTGTACCATACTTTGCTGTTTCTTACAATTTCCTTCCACATAGTTGTTTTCCGGCATGGTGCCAACACCTGTGGTGGATACGTAACCTGACTAGAGTCCTCAATGGGTCCGTTGTTTTGGAAATCATGCCATCAATTGAAAAACAATAAGTCTATCTTCTTATTTTCATAACGCGATGTGGCACATTGATGACTCAAATCACTTCGAAAAAGAGCCTTCTAATTAAATAGTTTAATTGAAACGTAATTATTATTTTTTTATCCCAGAATCTAATAGGCTATAAACAATTCCCAGATTTGAATAGGCTATAGGCTGCAAACTTTTACAAGCCACACAGGTTTGACATTTTATATGCCCTGCGTGTGATCTACATGTAAATCAGGGGGTCAGCAACAGGAGTGTCCTCCCCCAAAGTTTTTTTTAATAAAATAATGTATACAAAGTTTGATTTTGTGGGGTTGGGGTGATCGTGTCTCAACAAGGTATAAAATTATAGTTATTTTACAAATACAATCTCTTGTTGTGCTTAGTTGTTGTCAATTTGTACAAATTATTATAATTATTATAATTATGTTCCGGCACCCCTGACCATCCGCTCGTACAGAAATATTCCTGCAGCTGAATCTAGTTACCTACTCCTGGTCTAAACGAAGGAAAGCCTCAATTCATCTTGTAATTAACTGATAATTAACTGAATTATTGTAAACAAACACTGAGGGTAATTATTTTTTTTCTTCCTTGATATAGACTGACCAGGTGAATCCGGGTGAAAGCTATAATCCCTTATTAATGTCACTTGTTAAATCCACTTCAATCAGTGTAGATGAAGGGGAGGAGACAAGTTTTAAAGAAGGATTTTTAAGCCAATTGAGACATGGAGTGTGTATGTGTGGCATTCAGAGGGTGAATGGGCAAGACAACATATTTAAGTTCCTTTGAACGGGGTATGGTAGTAGGTACCAGGCGCACCGGTTTGTGTCAAGAACTGCACCACCGCTGGGGTTTTCACACTCAACAGTTTCCCGTGTGTATCAAGAATGGTCCACCACCCAAAGGACATCCAACCAACTTGACGCAACTGTGGGAAGCATTGGAGTCAACACGGGCCAGCATCCATGTGGAACGCTTTTGACACCTTGTAGAGTCCATGACCCAATGAATTGAGGCTGTTCTGAACCTTGAGCCACAGCCTGTGGGTCAACCGCTGGGAACTGTGGATATCAGACCCGATTCAGGACAAACTGTAGACTGTAGTCTCCACTACAACACAAGGTAGAACCTATTTATTGTCGTGACCATGTCCAACAGGATGGTTAATACTTAGTCAATGATCAGTTGAGAAAACCACCAGGAAGGTCCCACTTACACTACCTCTCGACACACTTAATTTACCCCTCACTAGATCTACTAGATACTTCATTATGAATAATACAAATGCTTAGAGAGTCAGTTAACTCCTTCAGATAGAGGATACTGAGTCCCAAATGGCACCCTTATTACCTACACTACGTTCAATCAGAAACATATGCTCAAAAGCAGGGCACTAAATAGGGAATAGGGTGCAGTTTATGATGCGCGCGAGGTCATTCCGCTTTTTGTAATTACAGGTTGATGAAAAGCTCTCTCATATTTAATGCAAAATAAATGGTGTTCCTCTTGCGTAGTAGCACCTGAGTACTGAAGTGGAAAGAGGAAAATAATGTAGAAGGTCATTAAACATTTGACAATACAGCCTTAGCACTTTACAGCATAACAGAGTAGCTGATTTATTTATGAGACACTTGGTTGTCAGAGAGCGGTTGTACTTTAGACACATTAATAACAAACTCACACACACGTGCAGACACACACACACACACACACACACACACACACACACACACACACACACACACACACACACACACACACACACACACACACACACACACAGTTAATCTAGTCCTCTACTGCTCGTTCGGTCTTTGAATACTCCGTTTTTCCCCGACTCAACCTGTTTAACACATTCATCATTATTCAGCTTTCCTCTTAACACAAATTGAGTCAGAGTTTCTCAATGAGTCTTATGAGACAAGTTATAAACATTAGTACAGTTTTTTTTTATTTTTTTTATTTTTACAATCACTTTGGCACTAATTTCAGAAACTTGTGGTCATTTTTCAAAACTCTAGACACGAAACTCAAAACGGTCATCACTTGTAACACATGTTGTCCAATGTTCAAAACATTGCATTGTGCCTTCATATCTTTAAAGAAACCTTGCACTTGCAGAATCATTGATTCAAATAACTCATTTATCATGACATACCATAACAACATTCATTTAGATCAGCCACACACAAGATACCTATAGTTTCACTGTGTAGTGGTAGGCTTGATTAACAACAATGAAGAGACGGCCTACAGGGAGGAGGTGAAGGCCCTCGGAGTGTGGTGTCAGGAAAATAACCTCACACTCAACGTCAACAAAACAAAGGAGATGATCGTGGACTTCAGGAAACAGCAGAGGGAGCACCCCCCCATCCACATCGACGGGACTGTAGTGGAGAAGGTGGAAAGTTTTAAGTTCCTCGGCGTACACATCACGGACAAACAGCGCCTCTTCAACCTCAGCAGGCAGAAGAAATTCGGCTTGTCACCAAAAACACTCACAAACTTTTACAGATGTACAATCGAGTGCATCCTGTCGGGCTCTATCACCACCTGGTACGGCAACTGTTCCAACCACAACCATAAGGCTCTCCAGAGGGTAGTGAAGTCTGCACAACGCATCACCGGGGGCAAACTACCTGCCTTCCAGGACACCTACACCACCCGATGTCACAGGAAGGCCAAAAAGATCATCAAGGACAACAACCACCCGAGCCACTGCCTGTTCACCCTGCTATCATCCAGAAGGCGAGGTCAGTACAGGTGCATCAAAGCGGGGACCGAGAGACTGAAAAACAGCTTCTATCTCAAGGCCATCTGACTGTTAAACAGCCATCACTAACTCAGAGAGGCTGCTGCCAACATACTGACTCAAATCTCTAGCCACATTAATAATGAAAAACTGGATGTAATAAATGTATCACTAGTCACTTTAAGCAAAGCCACTTTATGTAATGTTTACATATCCTACATTACTCATCTCATATGTATATACTGTACTCTATTCCGCCTACTGCATCTTGCCTATGCCGTTCGGCCATCGCTCATCTACGTATTTTTATGTACATATTCTTATTCATTCCTTTACACTTGTGTGTAAAAGGTAGTTGCTGTGAAATTGTTAGATTACTTGTTAGATATTACTGCATGGTCGGAGCTAGAAGCACAAGCATTTCGCTACACTCGCATTAACATCTGCTAACCATGTGTATGTGACAAATAACATTTGATTTGATTTGAACAGTTGTTCATACAATCCTAAAATATTGTAGTACAAAATATGTGATACATTTCTCATTATCGTACTACACGTAAATACATCCCTGTAAAAGGACTAGTGGAGAACATACTGCAGACACAGTGGAATCATTGAGCAAAATCATGAAATCTATTGATGAAATCAATAAAATCACAACATAGGTTTCTTCGATATCAAAGCAAAAATAATTAGCTACAAAAAAGAAAAAAAAACTACAGTAAAATGTCAACTGCAGTGTTCCTCACCTGGCTTACTGTAAAAAAGCAAAACAAAGGGATTGATTACTGTACTTCTATATTTCCATCAACCCTGTCTTGTGGATTTGGCCACAGGTTCTCATCCACATCATAATGGATGCTGTCATTAGCCAAACATTTTCAGGCATGGCGAATCCAGGCCTGACACTGGTCTGCCGTGATGTCATTGCATGCGTCATCCATGGCCTGGAGAAGGGTGGCTTGTTCGTGAGGGCGCCTATCGTATACCTTCTACCTCCATGTGGAGAAACATTTCTCAATCGGGTTTAAGGAAAGGAGAGTATGGGGGTAAGTACAGGGTGGTAAATTGTGGATGGGCCTGTAACCATGCTTGCACCATTTTTCAGCATGGTGGAACCTGACATTATCCCACACAATGACATAGATCATGCCATCAGCTCTACAGACCTGATTTAGCTCATCAAGGAAGGTTACAAGGAGAGCTGCATTATATGATCCAATAGGAGGTCTGCGTGTGGTGATGTTTCCCCCACGTTGTCCAGGTTCTTGGATGGTTGCCCGCTGGCCAATGAAATTCAGACTTCTCTTCTTTGTCTTGGCCAGATTGAAGCCTGCCTCATCCAAAAAGAGGAATTTGTGATTGTTTTTGTCAGCATCCAGCTCCATCACCCTCTAAAAAGACATTTTGGAAAGAGAATTACTGATTACAATGATTTTGGGTGGGAATTTTTCACAACAGTCATCTTGAAACTGAACATACCTGAACATACTCAGTCCTCAGTTGCTTCACTCTGTCAGCATTTCTTTCAAAAGGCACAAGGTACAGCTGTTTTAGAGACACCTAGTGCCTTTTCAGCATGCGTGCAACAGTCGGCAAACTTATGGCTTCCACGTTGTTGAACATGTTGTCATTGTCCAAGATGTTCTTCCAAATTTCTGTAAGGCGAATATCATTTGTGGCCCGAATCAAATTGACCACAGCCAGCTCTTGTTGGTCAGTCAGAATTTTGCCTCTGCCTCCCCTATTTGGCCTAGTTTCAATTCTGCAGGGAAAATGACAGTAAGAACACATGTAGTCACATCACCTACTCTGTGGTACACATTGGCATGCAGTATACAGTCATTTGACAATTGAGAGTAGCCTAATGTTTAGTGCATGCTGAAGACTTACCGGTTCTCATTGAGGAAAGTTCTGATGATTGAGTCCATGGTTGATCTTCTGAGGTTTGCTTGAATCATTGTCATGCCGTGATTTACGACATGGTCTACAACTATTGCTCTGATTTCATTGGACACTCTTTGCTGTTGCTGCCGCTGTCTTGGTCCGTGGCCTTGTCCTCTACCACGTTCCCTCCACACCTCTCAGACGAGGCCCACAACCGCCTCTCAGAAGGAGTGCTTGTCCCCTGCCGTTCCTTTGACTACCGCATCTTCCTCGTCTTCCTCCTCCCACTGCTTGACCTCTATTGTGACCTGGATCACCTGCCGGCTCCATGTTATCGCTATGTTGTTGTAGGTGGATACCACTCAGTTCACTATATACTCAGACCACAATGTGATATCAATCATCAGTAACGAGTTGGCAGTATTGGAAAAGCGATTACAAGGGCCTGCATACATACACTCACTCGGCCACTTTATTAGGTACACCGCAAGTAGTCTGCTCCTTCGAACAGCGAATCATGTGACTGCCTGCAAGTCAATATATAGAGTATATAGAGTAGAGAACTTTAATTGTTGTTCGGCCAAACATTAGAACGGGCAAGATGAGTAATCTAAGCAACTTTGACCGTGGTATGATTGTTGGTGCCACACATGGTGATTCCAGCATCTCAGAAACAGCTGCCTTCCTGGGATTTTTACACACTACAGTCTCTAGAGTTTACAGAGAACGGTGCGATAAACAAAACACATTCAGTGAGCGGCAGTTCAGTGGGCAAAAACACCTTGTTAACGAAAGAGGTCAGAGGAGAATGTCCAGACTCATTCAAGCTAACAGAAAGGCCAGAAATGCTCAAATAACAGCTCTTTAAAACAGTGGTGTACAGAAGGGCCTCTCTTAACGTACAACACCGTGAATAATTCAGGCTGTTATGGAGGCAAAAGGTGTCCTACCCAGTACTAGATAGGTTTACCTAATAAAGTGAAATCTGAAAACATGGTCTGGAAAAGTGGTACATGGGACCATAGAAACAGTGTCTGATAAAGAATGATGATGAAATATTACATCCATAGATAATGTAGTCCAATTGGTTCATGTTCCACGGTAATTGGTGTCAATGGATCTCGTTATCCTGAAACTTTCATGATCTAAACATGAAATATTGTTTGTCAGTTTCCATAAAACTATGCATTAATTGTAATTGCTTCGCCACCATGGCCTATTTATTGCCTTACCTCCCTTATCCTACCTCATTTGCACACACTGTATATAGACTTTACTTGTATGTGTTATGTGCTGTCATTTGTTAACCCGTATTAAAGTGCACCTGTTTATTACACTCCGCTCTCCTGCACTTGACTTCGCCTCCCATATACACGCATTACAGAATCACTCACCTCAAGAACGAAGTCAAGTGCAGGAGAGCGGAGTGTAATAAACATGCGCACTTTAATACCGGTTACCAAACGACAGCACATAACACATACAAGTGCCAAAAAACACGGTCTAAAACAAAAGTGCAACGCCTGACAGTCATCCACGAAACAAAATAACAATCACTCACAAATACAACATGGGTAACAGAGGGTTAAATAATAAACAGGTAATTGGGTGAGTGAAACCAGGTGTGTAGAAAACAAAGACAAAACAAATGGAAAATGAAAAGTGGATCGGCGGTGGCTAGAAGGCCTGTGACGTCGACCGCCGAACGCCGCCCGAACAAGGAGAGGGACCGACTCCGGCGGAAGTCGTGACATTTATGTACATTATTATATTACATTATTATATACATTATACATTATTATATTACATTATTATACATTATTATAGACATTATTATGTACATTATTATTAGACATTATTATAGACATTATTATATTACATTATTATAGACATTATAAATTATTATATTACATTATTATACATTATTATGTACATTATTATATTACATTATTATAGACATTATTATACATTATTATAGATATTATTATGTACATTATTATAGTCATTATTATACATTATTATATACATTATTATATTACATTATTATTAGACATTATTATAGACATTATTATAAACATTATTATGTACATTATTATATTACATTATTATAGACATTATTATGTACATTATTATATTACATTATTATACATTATTATAGACATTATTAGAGACATTATTATACATTATTATAGTCAATATTATACATTATTATAGTCATTATTATACATTATTATAGACATTATTATAGACATTATTATAGACATTATTATACATTATTATAGACATTATTATATTACATTATTATAAATTATCATGTACTTTATTATAGACATTATCATTTACATTATTATAGACATTATTGTAGACATTACTACATACATTATTCGTTTTCAATGAAGAAACTTAAGAAGTGGGTGTCTTCAGCTATAGTGGAACGGACAGATATGAATTCATAGTTAAAACGTTTTGATTTCAAGTCTAACAGTAATCATTTGCTGTACCCTGCACTAATACATAAATAGAGTATACTACGCAAACACACTACACTACATTACATAAAAAAACGAAGTAGTATTTTTTTCTGCTATGTCACTTGCCCTTGACCTTGATGAACCTGCTGTGAGACCCACTACACTTCAAAACAAAAGTGAGGTTCTAACGGTTAGAGCGTTGAGGCCAGTAACCGAAATGTTACTGGATCGAATCCCCGAGCTGACAAGGTACAAATCTGTCGTCCTGCCCTTGAGCAAGGCAGTTAACCCACTGTTCCCCGGGCGCCCGAAGACGTAGATGTCGATTTTTAAGGCAGCCCCCTCGCATTTTTCTGATTCAGAGGGGTTGGGTTAAATGCGGAAGACACATTTCAGTTGAATTAATTCAGTTGTACAACTGACTAGGTATCCCCCCTTACTCAAAACTGTATGTCAGTAACATGCATTGAACTCTCACATTTCGTGCAAAGAAATTACGTCAAGTCATCTCTTAACTCTTTCCAACTTTGTACTTTAAACTATAGCGTGTTCATTTATCTGTTCTCATAAAGAGGTTGAAGTTACTGTAATGCAGTAAACATATTCAAGTCTACATCTCAGGCTGAATGTGTTCAGTAAAAATGGTAGGGAGAACATGGTGATTGGGGGGGGCTAGCTCCTCCTTGGAAACTTTGTCATTTTAATACGTGTGTGTGTTTGATGGATTTCACCAGCTACCAGACTGCGATGACACTCCTTCAGCCAGACACTCCTTCAGCCAGACACTCCTTCAGCCAGACTGTGATGACACTCCATCAGCCAGACTGCGATGACACTCCTTCAGCCAGACACTCCTTCAGCCAGACACTCCATGAGCCACACTGTGATGACACTCCATCAGCCAGACCGACACTCCTTCAGCCAGACTGTGATGACACTCCATCAGCCAGACCAACACTCCTTCAGCCAGACTGTGATGACACTCCATCAGCCAGACCGACACTCCATCAGCCAGACCGACACTCCTTCAGCCAGACACTCCAACAGCCAGACTGTGATGACACTCCATCAGCCAGACCGACACTCCTTCAGCCAGACTGTGATGACACTCCATCAGCCAGACTGTGATGACACTCCATCAGCCAGACCGACACTCTTTCAGCCAGACTGTGATGACACTCCTTCAGCCAGACTGCGATGATACTCCATCAGCCAGACTGCGATGACACTCCATCAGCCAGACCGACACTCCTTCAGCCAGACTGTGATGACACTCCTTCAGCCAGACTGCGATGACACTCCTTCAGCCAGACACTCCTTCAGCCAGACTGACACTCCTTCAGCCAGACTGCGATGACACTCCTTCAGCCAGACTGTGATGACACTCCTACAGCCAGACCGACACTCCTTCAGCCAGACTGCGATGACACTCCATCAGCCAGACTGACACTCCATCAGCCAGACTGTGATGACACTCCATCAGCCAGACTGCGATGACACTCCATCGGCCAGACTGTGATGACATTCCATCAGCCAGACCGACACTCCTTTAGCCAGACTGTGATGACACTCCATCAGCCAGACTGCGATGACACTCCTTCAGCCAGACACTCCTTCAGCCAGACACTCCTTCAGCCAGACTGCGATGACACTCCTTCAGCCAGACTGTGATGACACTCCTTCAGCCAGACTCCAATGACACTCCGTCAGCCAGACTGCGATGACACTCCTTCAGCCAGACTGTGATGACACTCCTTCAGCCAGACTCCGATGACACTCCGTCAGCCAGACTGCGATGACACTCCTTCAGCCAGACTGCGATGACACTCCTTCAGCCAGACTGCGATGACACTCCTTCAGCCAGACTGTGATGACATTCCATCAGCCAGACTGACACTCCTTCAGCCAGACTGCGATGACACTCCTTCAGCCAGACTGCGATGACACTCCTTCAGCCAGACTGACACTCCTTCAGCTAGACTGCGATGACACTCCTTCAGCCAGACTGACACTCCTTCAGCCAGACTGCGATGACACTCCTTCAGCCAGACTGACACTCCTTCAGCCAGACTGACACTCCTTCAGCCAGACTGACACTCCTTCAGCCAGACTGCGATGACACTCCTTCAGCCAGACACTCCTTCAGCCAGACTGACACTCCTTCAGCCAGCCTGTGGTAAAGTTGTGTCAGCTGGTGTTGATTGTGTTTGTATGCATTCTGTTTGATCCACTGGCTGCGTGACACACACACACACACACACACACACACACACACACACACACACACACACACACACACACACAGAGGAAGACATGCATACATCCCTCCCTGTCTGCCCTGTTGTATCAGGATGCAGGCTACAGTCTTTGATTGTGACAGGGTTCCAGGGTTGTCTGTGATGAAAAGTAGCTTTAAAAGCACGTCACGTTACACAAATGTCACCCTACCCCTGACTCCCTCCCTCCCTCCCTCCCTCCCTTTGTCCGTTGCCACATACTGAACAGAGATCTTTGGCTGAATCCTTGTATCGCTCTGAACAGAGATATTTAACTTAGTCCTGAAGATGAACAGAAAAGGTCAGGCCTTTTGTACGATTAGAAGCATACCGTGACCCGTGAGCAGTTATTGATTGTAGTTATCGATTTTACAATTATGTAGAATATGAAGAGAACAGAGAAGAAACATGGGGGCGGCAGGTAGCCTAGTGGTTAGAGTGGAGAGGAGGCAGGTAGCCTAGTGGTTAGAGTGGAGGGACGGCAGGTAGACTAGTGGTTAGAGTGGAGGGGCGGCAGGTAGCCTAGTGGTTAGAGTGTAGAGGAGGCAGGTAGCCTAGTGGTTAGAGTGGAGAGGAGGCAGGTAGCCTAGTGGTTAGAGTGGAGGGACGGCAGGTAGACTAGTGGTTAGAGTGGAGGGGCGGCAGGTAGCCTAGTGGTTAGAGTGTAGAGGAGGTAGGTAGCCTAGTGGTTAGAGTTGTAGAGGAGGCAGGTAGCCTAGTGGTTAGAGTGTAGAGGAGGTAGGTAGCCTAGTGGTTAGAGTGTAGAGGAGGCAGGTAGCCTAGTGGTTAGAGTGTAGAGGAGGCAGGTAGTCTAGTGGTTAGAGTGTAGAGGAGGCAGGTAGCCTAGTGGTTAGAGTGTAGAGGAGGCAGGTAGCCTAGTGGTTAGAGTGTAGAGGAGGCAGGTAGTCTAGTGGTTAGAGTGTAGAGGCGGCAGGTAGCCTAGTGGTTAGAGTGTAGAGGAGGCAGGTAGCCTAGTGGTTAGAGTGGAGAGGAGGCAGGTAGCCTAGTGGTTAGAGTGGAGAGGAGGCAGGTAGCCTAGTGGTTAGAGTGGAGAGGAGGCAGGTAGCCTAGTGGTTAGAGTGGAGAGGAGGCAGGTAGCCTAGTGGTTAGAGTGGAGAGGAGGCAGGTAGCCTAGTGGTTAGAGTGGAGAGGAGGCAGGTAGCCTAGTGGTTAGAGTGTAGAGGAGGCAGGTAGCCTAGCGGTTAGAGTGGAGAGGAGGCAGGTAGCCTAGTGGTTAGAGCGTAGAGGAGGCAGGTAGCCTAGTGGTTAGAGCGTAGAGGAGGCAGGTAGCCTAGTGGTTAGAGTGGAGGGGCGGCAGCGTAGCCTAGTGGTTAGAGTGTAGAGGCGGCAGGTAGCCTAGTGGTTAGAGCGTAGAGGAGGCAGGTAGCCTAGTGGTTAGAGCGTAGAGGAGGCAGGTAGCCTAGTGGTTAGAGCGTAGAGGAGGCAGGTAGCCTAGTGGTTAGAGTGTAGAGGAGGCAGGTAGCCTAGTGGTTAGAGTGGAGAGGAGGCAGGTAGCCTAGTGGTTAGAGCGTAGAGGAGGCAGGTAGCCTAGTGGTTAGAGCGTAGAGGAGGCAGGTAGCCTAGTGGTTAGAGTGGAGGGGCGGCAGCGTAGCCTAGTGGTTAGAGTGTAGAGGCGGCAGGTAGCCTAGTGGTTAGAGCGTAGAGGAGGCAGGTAGCCTAGTGGTTAGAGCGTAGAGGAGGCAGGTAGCCTAGTGGTTAGAGCGTAGAGGAGGCAGGTAGCCTAGTGGTTAGAGTGTATGGGCAGCAGGTAGTCTAGTGGTTAGAGCGTAGGGATGGCAGGTAGCCTAGTGGTTAGAGCGTTGGGGCAGCAGGGAGCCTAGTGGTTAGAGCGTTGGGGCGGCAGGTAGCCTAGTGGATAGAGCGTTGGGGCGGCAGGTAGCCTAGTGGTTAGAGCGTTGGGGCGGCAGGTAGCCTAGTGGATAGAGCGTTTGGGCGGCAGGTAGCCTAGTGGATAGAGCGTTGGGGCGGCAGGTAGCCTAGTGGATAGAGCGTTGGGGCGGCAGGTAGCCTAGTGGTTCGAGCGTTGGGGCGGCAGGTAGCCTAGTGGTTAGAGCGTTGGGGCGGCAGGTAGCCTAGTGGTTAGAGCGTTGGGCCAGTAACCAAAAGATTGCTGGATTGAATCCCCGAGCTGACAAGGTAAAACAATATGTCGTTTTGCCCCTGAACAAAGGCAGTTAACCCACTGTTCCCTATTGGGGCCATCATTGTAAGTAAGAATTTGTTCTTAACTGACTTGCCTAGTAAAATAATAAAATGTAAATGGAGACAAGAAGGAGGTCTGAGTTAGAGGTCAGGGGTCACCTTGCTTTATGCAGCCTACTCACTGGACAACAAAGCTCACAGAAAGAGCTGTCATGTTATACTAGATGTAACAAAGCTCACAGAAAGAGCTTCCGTGTTATACTAAATGTAACAAACCATGTGGTGAATAATCAGGATCAGTACTTATTACAGGTTCATTTACAATTTGTAAACTTGAGAAAAAAAGGCTAACGGAAACAATAATCAAAATCAAGGTTTTCTTCCTCTCTTTCTCGGGTCTGCTTCAGCCGTACATTCTGACTTCTGTAGCCCACATAGGTGTGTGGCATCTGCTCAGTATGAGCGCTGTCCGGTTGTGGGTCGTAGTTCGCCTGTAGTGTAGGACACTCCACTATCGTGGGGCTAAAACTCATCGTCAGCTCTTTCCTCCCATGCTAGATAGGCTCATTCTCATTCTTGGGGCTCGCAGGTTAACATATTACAATTCTTCATATAGTAGTTACAACAAAGCAAGGTTTCACCTTAACCAGATTATGCCCCCCCCCCCCCCCCCCCCCCCCCCCAGGCAATAATAGTCAGGATGAAACCTTGGATGCCATCTCTCCTCACTGACGGAATACACAGGCAGTGTCCAAAATATCAACCTATTCCCTTTAAAGTGCACTACTTTTGACCAGGACCCACAGTGCCCTAAATAAGGGAAAGTGTCTCATTTAGGAGGCAGACCCTTGTTTTTCTCTCTAAAGAACAGTTCTTACATAAATGACTGATTCATACCCTCTCACTGTACACCTACGGTTACGGCTTTGTAAAAACTGGGCCATGTTTTTTTTTTCATTCTTCTTCTCAGTAATATTTTCCCCAGGAGTCATTCAAGGTCGTTCAGAAGATAACGAGATTAATGCTTGATCAGATATGGCTTTCAGGGTCATGTGGATACATTGACTTTGGACTGAATATCAGATCTAGACATAATGCTTTGTATTTGGTTTTATGCGTTTTTCAATTATACTAATCCTTTTATCGATTTTTTTTTTTTACATTGTTTTAATGTTATTGTTGTTTTTTTTTACATTGTTTTAATGTTATTGTTTTTTTTTACATTGTTTAATGTTTTTTTTTAATTTTTTTTTACATTGTCTCACATAAATCAATACATTTTTCTGATAGATTGTTATATCTTGTGTTGCATTTTTTTATTTTGATATGTTCTAAATGGATCATGTTCCTAATTCACACGAGGTCACATACGGTGGGGATAACAGGTTGAATAGAATCAACAAAGTCCTTTAGTGTTGCCTTGAACCAAGGTGGAATCTGGTGTTTCATGCCCAGGTGTCAAGTGAATATTAAACTGTTGCTACCTTAATGTAATTCTGTGTAGAAGCAGACCTGTGTATTTGTCGATTACAAGCTTGTTGAAGCCAATTCAATGAGACAAGGAATGAAATTGACTGGCTGATAGACCTGAATGTAAGCGTGTCTGTGAGTGTGTGTGTGTGTGTGTGTGTGTGTGTGTGTGTGTGTGTGTGTGTGCGCGTGTAAGCATGTGTTTGTGTGTGTGTGTATGTGTAAGAGTGTGTGAAATTTTGCAGTCACAGCCTACTATACCGAAAAGCTTTTCTTAGTTTTTATTTGTACCCTTCGTTTGTATATCAAGGTGTTGGAAATCCAAACCAGCTCCTTTCTCCCCCGCTGGATAGGAAATACAAACCAATTTCACAGCACTTTATCTGTGATTCATTTGAAACACACACACCACAACTCAGGTGACTGTATTTGTGATCAGGTCACCTACCTCATCTGCCACAGCACACTCCCGCATCTACCACGGCACACTCCCTCATCTACCACATCTACCACGGCACACTCCCTCATCTACCACGTCTACCACAGCACACTCCCTCATCTACCACATCTACCACGGCACACTCCCTCATCTACCTCGTCTGCCACAGCACACTCCCTCATCTACCACATCTACCACGGCACACTCCCTCATCTACCTCGTCTGCCACAGCACACTCCCTCATCTACCACGTCTACCACAGCACACTCCCTCATCTACCTCGTCTGCCACTGCACACTCCCTCTTCTACCTCGTCTGCCACAGCACACTCCCTCATTTACCTCGTCTGCCACAGCACACTCCCTCATCTACCTCGTCTGCCACAGCACACTCCCTCATCTACCTCGTCTGCCACAGCACACTCCCTCATCTACCTCGTCTGCTACAGCACACTCCCTCATCTACCTCGTCTGCTACAGCACACTCCCTCATCTACCTCGTCTGCCACAGCACACTCCCTCATCTACCTCGTCTGCCACAGCACACTCCCTCAACTACCTCGTCTGCTACAGCACACTCCCTCATCTACCTTGTCTGCCACAGCACACTCCCTCATCTACCTCGTCTACCACAGCACACTCCCTCATCTACCTCGTCTGCCACAGCACACTCCCTCATCTACCTCGTCTGCCACTGTCCCATCCTCCATCCTCTATGATTGAGTCACAGCTCAAAACTGATTCCTGTGTTGCTTCAGGTCAAGTGGACTTGTCCGACTCACTCACCTCAAAGTGGATTCAGCAAAACCTATTTTACATTTCTCCAGAGCATAACGCTAATCTCCGTCCTAATCTCCGTCCCTAATCTCCGTCCTAATCTCCGTCCTAATCTCCGTCCTAATCTTCGTCCCAAATCTCCGTCCTAATCTCCGTCCTAATCTCCGTCCTAATCTCCGTCCTAATCTCCGTCCCTAATCTCCGTCCTAATCTCCGTCCTAATCTCCGTCCCTAATCTCCGTCCTAATCTCCGTCCTAATCTCCGTCCTAATCTCCGTCCCTAATCTCCGTCCCTAATCTCCGTCCCTAATCTCCGTCCTATAACTTAAACCCTACTGTACAGTCCTTCCCTGAAACGTGTATGAGGTCAGATGGGCATCTGAGTCACAGAAATACAGGCAGAAAACAGAGATCTGGTTCCATAAATATGAACGCTGTGAGTCACCGAACAAAGAACTGGCTCCAGATTCACTTCAGCCTGATTATCTAACGCTTGTATGAGTTATCACAACCCCATATGAAATCTTTGCTTTAGGTCAGACGGAGGTTTGACTGACAGAAATATCATCGGATTTCTATAGTCTGACTCACCTCCCAGTATACATCAAACTGGATGCAGCAAAACCTTGTTAATATTTTGGCCAAAGCACAGAATATAAAATATTGATTTATTAAAAAGGTCCAGATAATATTGATTTACACCAGAGCAAATATCATCTGATCCCCCATGATCACAACGAGACAAGCTTTATCAATCAGCTACTCTTTAATGGCATAACATTTAACCAATGGTCCAAAATTACAGAAGTAAAAAGGGTATTGTTGCTGGCCTTCTACCCAATCAAAAGTGGCGTATCATACAAGCAATGAAAAGTGTTTTATAAAAAACTAGTTCTCTCTGATGATACACAGGGTTCAGTTTTACATTGTTGTAAATTTCTCACTCCACTCTCAGTGATTCCAGTGTTAGAGCTCACACAGGCAGAGAGACAGACAGAGTTGTTGCCTTTAAGCAAAGTAAAGGGTCGTGTACGTTCCTGGTGATGGTTCACCGGTCCTTTCTGAGGGAGTGGAGCTAGAGCCAGGGAAATAGACTGGTCCTTTCTGAGGGAGTGGACCTAGAGCCAGGGAAATAGACTGGTCCTTTCTGAGGAAGTGGACCTAGAGCCAGGGAAATAGACTGGTCCTTTCTGAGGGAGTGGACCTAGAGCCAGGGAAATAGACTGGTCCTTTCTGAGGAAGTGGACCTAGAGCCAGGGAAATAGACTGGCCCTTTCTGGGGGAGTGGACCTAGAGCCAGGGAAATAGACTGGCCCTTTCTGGGGAAGTGGATCTAGAGCCAGGGAAATAGACTTGTCCTTTCTGAGGGAGTGGAGCTAGAGCCAGGGAAATAGACTGGCCCTTTCTGGGGGAGTGGACCTAGAGACATGGAAATAGACTGGCCCTTTCTGAGGAAGTGGAGCTAGAGCCAGGGAAATAGACTGGCCCTTTCTAAGGGAGTGGACCTAGAGCCAGGGAAATAGACTGGCCCTTTCTGAGGGAGTGGACCTAGAGCCAGGGAAATAGACTGGCCCTTTCTGAGGGAGTGGAGCTAGAGCCAGGGAAATAGACTGGCCCTTTCTGAGGGAGTGGACCTAGAGCCAGGGAAATAGACTGGCCCTTTCTGAGGGAGTGGAGCTAATAGACTGGTCCTTTCTGAGGAAGTGGAGCTAGAGCCAGGGAAATAGACTGGCCCTTTCTGAGGGAGTGGACCTAGAGCCAGGGAAATAGACTGGCCCTTTCTGAGGGAGTGGACCTAGAGCCAGGGAAATAGACTGGCCCTTTCTGAGGGAGTGGACCTAGAGCCAGGGAAATAGACTGGCCCTTTCTGAGGGAGTGGAGCTAGAGCCAGGGAAATAGACTGGCCCTTTCTGAGGGAGTGGAGCTAATAGACTGGTCCTTTCTGAGGGAGTGGACCTAGAGCCAGGGAAATAGACTGGTCCTTTCTGGGGGAGTGGACCTAGAGCCAGGGAAATAGACTGGTCCTTTCTGAGGGAGTGGACCTAGAGCCAGGGAAATAGACTGGCACTTTCTGAGGGAGTGGACCTAGAACCAGGGAAATGGACTGGTCCTTTCTGAGGGAGTGGAGCTAGAGCCAGGGAAATAGACTGGCCCTTTCTGAGGGAGTGGACCTAGAGCCAGGGAAATAGACTGGATTCAAACCAGGGTGTCTGTAGTGACACCTCTAGCACTGAGATGCAGTGCCTTAGACCTCTGCGTCACCCAGGAGTATGACGCTTAACCAGACACAACTGTCTAAATTGATGGGTCAAGTGAAAGAAACGCTTTAACCCCAGTCACATCTTAATAAGTGGATAGGCCTCTACAGAAGGTGTAAACAGTACAGCGAAATGGTTACTTGCAAGGTAGAAATATCAAAAATAGATCAATATAAAGAAAGAAAATAACAAGTGTCAATGCCAGTAGAAAGAACAAAATAATATACAGTATGTACAAGAACAATATCTATAACAATAGTGATATATGAGGTAGTTGTATTCAAACAATCAGGGGTAAAGTGGCTGAGCAGCAGGATAACAAAGAGTAGCAGCAACGTATGGTGTGTGTGTTAGGAGAGAGTCCTGAGAATAGAGGCACTGCAGATAGTGCTGATGACTGGTCCGTCTGAACCACGCATGAACAAGAGAATCTATATTCGGAGAGCCTGTTTCTGTCCGGTCCTTGATTTTGGTGCAGGGCATGTGATGTCCATAGCCTCTTCGCCACAAAACTCCCTGATCTTCTCAAAAAGATACGTTTGTCTAGCTGTCTCCAGTCCAGGTGATGCTTGTACAGCCAGACCATCTATGGGAAGAAGGATGTCAGCTTTGTGCAGCAGCTGAAACCTAAACGCTAAACGCTCCTTGGAAACAACACCAGGCTCCAGAACATCGAAGCTGTAAAACAGGAAATAATTAAAACAAATTTAAAAGACATTACAACCTTGCACAACATCATTTCACCTCCCAAGTTTAGATAAGAAGAATAACCTCATACAAAGCAATGAAAATGATGTTCACCTGAAGTGCTGGTACTGCTTGATCTGTGGCAGCGGCCTGAGGAATGGAGTCAGGTGTTGTTGCCAGCCATAGCTTTCCACCAGCACCGTACCATCCTCCAGTCCAACCAGCTGTGGGATGTTGACCACTGTCACAGTACTGTCCTTCACCACACCAGCAATCTCTGACAAAGTGTTCACTCTGGTCTTTCTGACATGCTGATTGATGAGGCCGAAACAAACTTGGTGTGGCCTGTGATCAGGAAGTGAAAGTCCAGACTGTGGTGGAGCTTGTGCATAGTTCGCCAGGCACAATACCAGATCACAAACTATTTGTTGTTTTGGCCATGGCATTTATCACAATTCAGGTCCACGTGTTTCCCCAAGTCCTCCGTAGTTGGTGAAGAAATGGTGCATGTAATTGATGACAAATATTTTAGCATTATTATACAATAGATAGCCGTAATCACCATCAGACATGCCTGGCTAACTAGCAATACAAACCAATTGGCATAGCTAGCTAAAGTTAACCAAATAGGTTCAATGTTAGCTAGTTAGCTAGCTAACATTAGTCTATAACTAGCAATGCAAATGGCTTGCTGAGGTTTATTACTACACAGATCATACACATAATGGTAGCTAGCAAGCCAGCCATCTTATGTCAGCTAGCTAGCTAACAGTACGCTTTAACTTGGGGTCTTTTGTTTCGACATGTAGCTAGCTAGCTAAGAGTACGCTTTAACTTGGGGTCTTTTGTTTAGACGTGTAGCTAGCAAGCTAAACAGTGAATCATAATCCCAATCCATAGAGTACAAGCAATACAAACCGATTGTCATAGCCAGGTAAAGTTAACCGAATAGGTTCAATGTTAGCTAGCTATAACTAGCAATACAAACATTAGGCCTTGGTCAGGGAGGTCACCAAGAACCCAATGGTCACTCTGACAGAGCTCCAGAGTTCCTCTGTGGAGATGAGAGAACCTTCCAGAAGGACAACCATCTCTGCAGCGCTCCGCTAATTAGGCCTTTATGGTAAAGTGACCAAACGGAAGCCACTCCTCAGTAAAAGGCACATGACAGCCCGCTTGGATTTTGTCAAAAGGGACCTAAAGACTCTCAAACCATGAGAAAAATAATTCTCTGGTCTGATGAAACCAAGATTGAATTATTTGGCCTGAATGCCAAGTGTCACGTCTGGAGGAAACCTGGCACCATCCCTACGGTGAAGCATGGTGGTGGCAGCATCATGCTGTGGGATGTTTTTCAGCGGCAGGGACTGGGAGACTAGTCAGAATCGAGGCAAATAGCAAAGTACAGGGAGATCCTTGGTGAAAAACTGGTCCAGAGCTCTCAGGACCTCTGACTGGGGCAAAGGTTTACCTTCCAACAGGACAACGACCCTAATCACACAGCCAAGACAACGCAGGAGTGGATTCGGGACAAGTCTCTGAATGTCCTTTTGTAGCTCAGCCAGAGTCCAGACTTGAACCCGAGACCTGAAAATAGCTGTGCAGCATCACCCCTTATCCAACCTGACAGAGCTTGAGAGGATCTTCAGAGAATGGGAGAAGCTCCCCAAATACAGATGTGCCAAGCTTGTAGACTCGATGCTGTAATTGCTGCCAAAATTGCTTCATCAAAGCACTGAGTAAAGGGTCTGAACACTTATGTAAATGTGATATTTCAGGGGGTTTTTCTCATAAATTTGCAAACATTTCTAAAAACCTGTTTCTGCTTTGTCATCATGGGGTATTGTGTGTAGATTGATGATGAAAAAAAACAAACAATTTAATCATTTTTAAAGTAAGGCTGTAACACAACAAAATGTGGAAAAGTCAAGGGGTCTGAATACTTTCTGAAGGCACTGTATATACTGTATAAATGGTTTATTTGTATGTGTTGGGCTTTAGCTGACATTACTCTTTACAGAGTCAAGTAACATAGTATTTGCGAAACATTGAATATTTACATTCATGGACTTTGAAATACATTTTATAACTTTGTCCCAGAAGCATATAACTGCCTGGACACTCCCGTATGAAGGAATGTGCCTCCCTGATTTAGGAGAACCAGTGAACAGTTGGGATTTGGGACCAACTTCATTGTAAAACATTTCATTGGTATTAAATAACAGTCTGTGAACAAACTTAGAATGTATAAACTGATGCCAAGGTCATATTTTTTCATATTCTGTTCCATAACTTTATCAGCAACGTTACATTTCATTTTGTGCCACTGGAGTATACTATACAGTCTGCACAGCTGCGTAGGGGAAACCACTCGAGTCGCATAAAAATGAAAATATAACATGGCGGAGTGACAGAGTGAAGTTCGGACACAATTTCATGTGTATAAATTCTAAAAACCTGCATCACTTAGCTTAAGAGGACATATTTGAGTGTTTTCTTAGCTTTTTTTCATGTTTTTTTCAGGGCCCCCGTACTGCACAACAAGAACGAGGAGGGGATTCACTGTTTGGGGTAAGTTACACAAAAACAGGTGAAAATAAAATAAGGTATCCGGATTCTTCTATAATATTCCATTGACATCAAAAATGTAGATTTTTTTTTTTGTAAAAAATTTTTTTTTTCTCCTTTAAAGATTCACTTCGCCATTTCCTGGTTGCTAAAATTCTGATAGTCCTCATTTCAGTTTATGTGACAAAACAAGAAAGTATAGTGTAGAGAATCATTGTACCAGCTAAACCACTTTGAGATATATTTTCCATAGCCAAAAATATTAACTATTGGGGTGGCAGGTAGTCTAGTGGTTAGAGCATTGGGCCAGTAACCAAAAGGTTGCTGGATTGAATCCCCCAGCTGACAAGGTAAAAATCTGTTGTTCTGCCCCTGGACAAGGCAGTTAACCCACTGTTCACCAGTAGGGTGTCATTGTAAATAACGATTTGTTCTTATCTGACTTGCCTAGCTAAATTAAAGGTTCAATTAAAAAAAAATAATAATTAACAGATTTGTATGCCACTGCAAGCTTTAATGCCAGATATTTTTTTAATGATTTATTTCAACTTTAATTATCAGTAAATGTCTTAGTTTTGTGAGAACTTATTAGGCCTGTACAAAGTCAGTGGCTGATGGAGAGTAATAAACACATTTAAATCACAACAGTATCATAGAGTATATTACCCCTGATGATGCAGTATATCCCATTTGCTTTAGTTTTGACGTAAGGACATGGACATTAGACTCCCAAGTGTTTTGATGTAAGGACTTGGACATTAGACTCCCAAGTGTTTTGATGTAAGGACATGGACATTAGACTCCCAAGTGTTTTGATTTAAGGACATGGTGTCACAGGATCCAACGAGAGTGGCGCCCCTCTCCTCAGGCCGGTGGTAGCTGGTGCGCTGCAGGACAGTGAGGTGCTGGAGCCCCCCCGCCCCCCCTGGACATCGGGGGGAGCCCGGCGTACACAGTCCGAGCCATCCTGGACTCCCGACGTCGGGTAGGGGGCCTGCAGTACCTCGTGGACTGGGAGGGGTACGGTCCGGAGGAGAGGTGCTGGGTTCCGGCGGCGGACGTTCTGGACCCCTCTATGCTGCTGGACTTCCACCGTCGCCGACCGGATCGGCCGGCGTCGGCGCGCGGCTCCAGCACCAGGGGAGGGGTACTGTCACAGGATCCAACGAGAGTGGCGCCCCTCCTCGGTCGGGCGGCGCTCGGCGGTCGTCGTCGCCGGCCTATTAGCTGCCACCGATCGTTGTTTCTGTGTCGTTTAGTTTTGTCTGTCTGTTCCGCACCTGTTTTGTGTATGTCATTAGTGGGGACTTATTTAATGTGTGTTTTCAGTTGGGATTTTGTGCAGGATTGTTTATTGTCCACGTTGTGTAAGCGACAATTATACAGGAAGGATTTACCGGGCTGCGCTCCTTGCCTTTGAATTATATTTTGTGTTTTATGGGAAAGTGTTTCTCCCAGGCGAACTTTGTATAGCGCCCTGTGCTTTTCGGCGTTTGTGTGTGTCCGTTTTATTAAAAGACAGTCACCTCCAGCACCTCTGTCTCCTGCATTTGATTCCGCCTATCCGCCAGTCCAAATCAGACGTGACACTTGGACATTAGACTCCCAAGTCTTTGACTATTACGTATAGTACATTATGTGTAAATAGCATAAATGAAATGAGCCCTCCACACATACACAATATTAACTCTGCATGTTTGTTTGTCAACCCTCCTGTATGCAAATACATGCAAATGTGCCTGTGCGTATTGCCTAGTGTGTTAATGTCGACAGATTATTAATAACTAAAGGGACTCCTCTTTCCACAACAGAATGTCTGCTCGGTGTTGAAACACGCAGAGAAGGTAAACGTCAACAGATATATAACTAAGGGGACTTTTCCGTTTCCCCCACACCATCATCCTTCTGCAAAACAAAGGAAGTGTAATGATATTTTTAAACGCTACAAATAATTCATGGAGGCAGCCACATCATACCCATAGCTGGCTCTGTACTACTAGTAGCCACTTAGCAATTAAAGTTGGCTTTCGCTAGCCCACATAGGATCCTAATCTCCCAACCTCATAGCTAGCTGTGAAGAAGCATTTTCAGGCTATCAATCAAGTTAGAGCGTACCGTCCGTTTGTATACCGTCCATTTTCAATTAAATTCGCTCATTTTCATGCAGCAGGCTTGCCAGCTAACATTAGCAGCTATCTGAGCTGGCAAGACTACTGACAAGGTTAATATACTTTAGAAAAGCAAGCAATAACTAAAAATACTGAATAAGACTCACATTCCTTCAGCAGTGAAAGTAAGAAGGTATGGTCCGGGACTTGCATCCCTGCCGTACCGGTAAAATGTGAACGTATTGCAATAATTCAAACGAAATGGCAAGAAAACTTTTAATTACACCATTTTTTTAACATTCAAATCAAATCAAATGTATTTATATAGCCCTTCTTACATCAGCTGATATCTCAAAGTGCTGTACAGAAACCCAGCCTAAAACCCCAAACAGCAAGCAATGCAGGTGTAGAAGCACGGTGGCAAGGAAAAACTCCCTAGAAAGGCCAAAACCTAGGAAGAAACCTAGAGAGGAACCAGGTTATTAGGGGTGGCCAGTCCTCTTCTGGCTGTGCCGGGTGGAGATTATAACAGAACATGGCCAAGATGTTCAAACTTTCATAGATGACCAGCAGGGTCAAATAATAATAATCACAGTAGTTGTTGAGGGTGCAACAGGTCAGCACCTCAAGAGTAAATGTCAGTTGGCATTTCATAGCCGATCATTCAAAGTATCTCTACCGCTCCTGCTGTCTCTAGAGAGTTGAAAACAGCAGGTCTGGGACAGGTAGCACGTCCGGTGAACAGGTCAGGGTTCCATAGCCGCAGGCAGAACAGTTGAAACTGGACGAGCAGCACGGCCAGGTGGACTAGGGACAGCAAGGAGTCATCATGCCAGGTAGTCCTGAGGCATGGTCCTAGGGCTCGGGTCCTCCAAGAGAGAGAGAGAGAAAGAAAGAAATAGAGAAAGAGAAAATTAGAGACAGCATACTTAAATTCACACAGGACACTGGATAAGACAGGAGAAATACTCCAGATATAACAGACTGACCCTAGCCCCCAACATTAACTGCATGTCAGATGGATAAAAAATTAGAGAATTTACTTGAAAACAAATGGTATACACTCCAAATTGAGTAGTGTCTTGACAAGAAACGCTAAAATGTTGCCAAGGCGGAGACTTGCTTAGACACTAGTGGACAGATCAATTTCAGGTTACAAGTGTATTTGTCATTACACTTTTAAGGTTTTTTGTAACAGATGTCTCTTGCCATTCATCAAATTGCAGATGCACAGTGCACTGTTTGAATGCTGGAATTATTTTTTAGAGTGTACAAACAGGCGCGAGTAGCCAACAGGATGTGATTGTTTGACAATCATATGAAAACACAATTACGCCACATTACAACATGATAATAGTTGTTATATGACACATGTTTACTAAGCCTACTAGACCCACAAAGATCAAATGAAATGAATAGGGATTCAATATGCAATCTATGATTAGATCCCCAGAAATAGAAACACGAGGTCTCATATTGTTTGGATATTCTTTCACCCCTGCAATCATTTCACTCGTTTACCAGATTTTAGCAGAGATACAGAGAAGCGTATTTAGTTACTTTAATAAAAACAGAACCACAAGCCAGGAGGATACAGACAGCTCAAGAGGCATCCTTAAATATGCAGGAAACATACCTTTTTTTGATTTTTATTTTTTACATAGATTTAAGAATACACTCACACACACACACACACACACACACACACAATTTACGTCCGGGAGCACCTTAGAACGGTGTTCCACCCAGGAGTATGATGCTTATGCTCTCTCCCCCCTTCTATCTTTACCCAGAACGAGTATGATGCTTATGCTCTCTCCCCCCTTCTATCTTTACCCTTTCACTCTCTCTTTCTCCATCCCTCCGGACAACCCATCAGCCATCCTAACGTACTTTGTGGCCCCGTCAGATTCGTCGGGGTGCGTGACGCGCCCTGTATGGGGAAATAGATGTAGAAGAAGAAGAAATGTCTTGCATGAGAACGATAAAAAATTATTATATTCCGTTGACGTCTTATATAATTTTCGAACAGTCCTCCGACAACCCAGATTTTTGTGTGTCCTGAATGGCACCATATATCGTATGTAGTGCACTACTGTTGACCAGAGCCCTATGATCCTAGTGCACTAGATAGGGAAAAGAGCGTTATTAGGGACGCAAACCCTGCTGGGTTCTTTATCACCCTTTTACAGAAATGGTGCTCGCTGGATATTCTGAGTCTGCTTTACAGGTTTTATGTCTGTTTGTTCACTGTGTTTGTGTGTGTGTGTGTGTTTTATGTCGGTTCGCTGTGCCTGCATACATTTTGGGTGTAAATGAGCCTGTTTAGATGAATTTAGAGGCCTGTGTGTTGGCAATGGATCAGCCCACAGCGCATCTAGATTAACGATATATGTGTGTGTCCATGTCCGTGTGTGTGTGTGTGTGTGTGTGTGTGTGTGTGTGTGTGTGTGTGTGTGTGTGTGTGTGTGTGTGTGTGTGTGTGTGTGTGTGTGTGTGTGTGCAGGAGGTGATAAAACGTGTCTGTTGTTAGCTCTCTGTCTGATCTGTGGCCTGAGATTCAGCTGCAGCTAAGTCCTGAACATTACTGAGTATTAATGGCCTACTGCTGACCGGGAGCACTATTGTATAGCTCTGTGTACTGTACCAGTCTCTGTATACCAGCTTTTCTGTACCAGTCTCTGTATACCAGCTTTTCTGTACCAGTCTCTGTATACCAGCTTTTCTGTACCAGTCTCTGTATACCAGCTTTTCTGTACCAGTCTCTGTATAACAGCTTTTCTGTACCATTCTCTGTAGATGAATTTATAGGCAATGGATTGTGTTCGCAATGGATCAGCCCACAGCCCATCTAGATTAACGATGTACTGTGTGTGTGTGTGTGTGTGTCCTCCTACACTGCTGTGCAAGAGAGCGCTGGTATCCCACTATAACATGAGCTGCAGATTTTCTTGATTTAACCAATCATTTTGGTTTAAAAGTTGAGAGCTTACCACATTACTAAGCCAAATTGAGCTACTTTGCAAAGCTGGAAAGGACAATGTGAATAGAAAATATTCAAGCCGTCCCCACAGGGGCATGTCACGTTCCAACTTTATGTATATCATATCACCATGGGAACCGCCAACGCTGCTCTAGACTAAATAACCCTCTGACTGGTCCTTTGTCAATCTGGTCTGTTTTTTTGGATATTTACGCTGTCAATAATGAGAGACGCCTCAGTTTGAAGACAGGAATGTCCTCTTAATGGACAAATCAATAAAGATTTCGAGGATAATTACACCCTGTCTGTCAATAACGTCTGTCTCCACCCGGCACAGCCAGAAGAGGACTGGCCACCCCTCATAGCCTGGTTCCTCTCTAGGTTTCTTCCTAGGCTTTGGCCTTTCTAGGGAGTTTTTCCTAGCCACCGTGCTTCTACACCTGCATTGCTTGCTGTTTGGGGGTTTTAGGCTGGGTTTCTGTACAGCACATTGAGATATCAGCTGATGTAAGAAGGGCTATATAAATAGATTTGATTTGATTTGATTTGTCACTCATGAGACAGATGCACATTGTCATCGACCAAGAAAAAGGGGGCACCATTGATTGAGAAACATGTTGTATTTTATAAGGACCTCAGTAGCTGTTGCCAAGGCAGCAGCTGCTCTTCCTGGGAATAAGATCAGGCGATATATCCCATTGGATGACTGTGGTAGTTACATCATGAATATCCTCATTGCTTGTAGGAGTTGTCAGGGACGACCTGGAGTGAACCGTAGACATGCAGATCTCCTCTTTTCTGAAACTCTAATCCGTACAACTTGTCCCTGTGGGTTTGGTTTAGCAACATCTCCAGTCTACATAGCAGTGCCATCCTTCCCTTTATTAATGATATAAAGAGGATATTTTGAAATTTTCCAAAAGGGAAACTGAGTCCTGAAAATCACAACTATCCAACCTAGTTCTGTAGCTATCCTGTAGTTCTAGAACTATCCACCCTAGTTCTGGAGATATCCTGTAGTTCTAGAACTATCCACCCTAGTTCTGTAGCTATCCTGTAGTTCTAGAACTATCCACCCTAGTTCTGGAGATATCCTGTAGTTCTAGAACTATCCACCCTAGTTCTGTAGCTATCCTGTAGTTCTAGAACTATCCACCCTAGTTCTGGAGATATCCTGTAGTTCTAGAACGATCCACCCTAGTTCTGTAGCTATCCTGTAGTTCTAGAACTATCCACCCTAGTTCTGAAGATATCCTGTAGTTCTAGAACTATCCACCCTAGTCCTGTAGCTATCCTGTAGTTCTAGAACTATCCACCCTAGTTCTGGAGCTATTCCCTAGTTCTATACTATTCTCTAGTTCTAGAGCTATCCTGTAGTTCTAGAACTATCCACCCATGTTCTGTAGCTATCATGTAGTTCTAGAACTATCCTCCCTACTTCTGTAGCTATCCTCTAGTTCTAGAGCTATACGCACTACTTCTGGAGCTATCCTGTTGTTTTAAAAATATCCCATAGTTCTGGAGCTATCCTGTAGTTCTGGAGCTATCCTGTTGTTCTGGAGCTATCCTGTAGTTCTAGAGCTATCCCGTAGTTATAGAGCTATTCCATAGTTCTAGAGCTATCCCCTAGTTCCAGAGCTATCCCATTGTTCTAGAGCTATCCCATAGTTCTAGAGCTATCCCATAGTTCTAGAGCTATCCCGTAGTTCTAGAGCTGTCCCTTAGTTCTAGAGCTATCCCGTATTTCTAGAGCTATCCCGTAGTTCTAAAGCTATCCCATAATTCTAGAGCTATCCTGTTGTTCTGGAGCTATCCCATAGTTCTGGAGCTATCCTGTAGTTCTAGAGCTTTCCCATAGATCTAGAGCTATCCTGTAGTTCTGGAGCTATCCCGTAGTTCTAGAGCTATGCCGTAGTTCTAGAGCTATCCCCTAATTCTGGAGCTATCCCGTAGTTCTAGAGCTATCCCGTAGTTCTAGAGCAATCCCCTAGTTCTGGAGCTATCCTGTAGTTTTAAAACTATCCCCTAGTTCTGGAGCTATCCCCTAGTTCTGGAGCTATCCCGTAGTTCTAAAGCTATCCCATAGTTCTAGAGCTATCCCATAGTTCTAGAGCTATCCCGTAGTTCTGGAGCTATCCCGTTGTTCTGGAGCTATCCTGTAGTTCTGGAGCTGTCCTGTAGTTCTGGAGCTGTCCTGTAGTTCTGGAGCTATCCTGTTGTTCTGGAGCTATCCTGTAGTTCTGGAGCTATCCCATAGTTCTGGAGCTATCCTGTAGTTCTGGAGCTATCCCATAGTTCTGGAGCTATCCTGTAGTTCTGGAGCTATCCTGTTGTTCTAGAGCTATCCCATAGTTCTAGAGCTATCTCGTAGTTCTAGGAGCTGTCCCTTAGTTCTAGAGCTATCCCGTAGTTCTAGAGCTATCCCGTAGTTCTAAAGCTATCCCATAGTTCTAGAGCTATCCCATTGTTCTAGAGCTATTCCCTAGTTCTGGAGCAATCCCATAGTTCTGGAGCTATCCCATAGTTCTGGAGCTATCCTGTAGTTCTGGAGCTATCCTGTAGTTCTGGAGCTATCCCATAGTTCTGGAGCTATCCTGTAGTTCTAGAGCTTTCCCATAGTTCTAGAGCTATCCTGTAGTTCTGGAGCTATCCCGTAGTTCTAGAGCTATCCCCTAGTTCTGGAGCTATCCCGTAGTTCTTAAGCTATCCCATAGTTCAAGAGCTATCTCATAATTCTAGAGTTATCCCATAGTTCTAGAGCTATCCCATAGTTCTAGAGCTATCCCATAGTTCTGGAGATATCCTGTTGTTCTGGATCTATCCTGTAGTTTTAAAACTATCCCCTAGTTCTGGAGCTATCCCCTAGTTCTGGAGCTATCCCGTAGTTCTAAAGCTATCCCATAGTTCTAGAGCTATCCCGTAATTCTAGAGCTATCCCATAGTTCTGGAGCTATCCTGTTGTTCTGGAGCTATCCTGTAGTTCTGGAGCTATCCTGTAGTTCTGGAGCTATCCTGTAGTTCTGGAGCTATCCTGTTGTTCTGGAGCTATCCTGTAGTTCTGGAGCTATCCTGTAGTTCTAGAGCTATCCCATAGTTCTAGAGCTATCCTGTAGTTCTGGAGCTATCCTGTAGTTCTGGAGTTATCCTGTAGTTCTGGAGGTATCCTGTAGTTCTATAGCTATCCCGTAGTTCTAGAGCTATCCCATAGTTCTAGAGCTATCCCATAGTTCTAGAGCTATCCCGTAGTTCTAGAGCTATCCCGTAGTTCTAGAGCTATCCCATAGTTCTGGAGCTATCCCATAGTTCTAGAGCTATCCCGTAGTTCTAGAGCTATCCCATAGTTCTGGAGCTATCCCGTAGTTCTAGAGCTATCCCATTTCCCCATGCATCCTATCACTATGCCCAGGCCAATTTATCTGGCTGGCTGTGACCATCCATCTGCATAATGTACTGTATACGCATTCCTGTGTGACAACGGTGTGAAGATAAATCTAGGGCTGTGTCTGTGGAGCATCCTCACTGATAGGGCTGGCATGGACAGAAGGTCCTTCATTTTCCACACTGATTAGAGATGAGAAACTAGCCACACACACACACACACACACACACACACACACACACACACACACACACACACACAGGCACGGTCCTAAACACACACATGCACAGTTCTCCCATGGGCACAGCTCAGGGTGACTCATGGGACGAACGAGAACGAGAAACAATATTTACTGCCTCTCCAGTTGTACCGTTTGCATACCGTAGGCCACTGATGACACTGAGAGGGTGTACTATATCCTATTAGTGTTTTCAATGGAGTGTCTCGTCTTTAGTCCTGTTATGTCTCCTGTGGTTGAATGACTCATTCACCCTCTATCTCTCTCCCAACCCCCCTCTAGCTCTCCCCCTCTATCTCTACCTCGTCTCTCTCTCCCCCCTCTATCTCTATCCCCCCATCTCACTCCACCCTCTATCTCTATCCCCTCTATCTCTCCCCCCTCTATCTCTCCCCCCTCTATCTCTACCTCCCCCTATCTCTCTCCCTCTATCTCTACCCCCTCTATCTCTACCCCCTATCTCTCTCCCCCCTATCTCTCTCCCCCCTCTATCTCTACCCCCTCTCTCTACCTCCCCCCATCTCTCTCCCCCCTTTCTCTACCTCCTCTATCTCTCTCCCCTCTATCTCTCCCCCCTCTATCTCTACCTCCCCCCTCTATCTCTCCCCCCTCTACCTCCCCCCTATCTCTCTCCCCCCTCTATCTCTACCCCCTCTATCTCTACATCTCCCTCTATCTCTACCTCCCCCCTCTATCTCTACCTCCCCCCTCTATCTCTACCTCCCCCCTCTATCTCTACCCCCTCCTCCACTCTCTAGCTCTGTGTACCTTTGAAGAATATTATTGGATTACTGATCCATCTGTTATTGTTGTAACATTGAAGGTTTGGAAATACAGAGGCCATAGATGTTTTACAGTCATTCTTTATGTGCATATATGTCAGATATTAATCCTGAGTTTTTCCAGTTGTTATAATTGCTGATAATTCATTCTGTATTGACGTACTAAATGGTTGATTCTCTCTAGGAATTTAACATCCTTTTGACAGAAAGTCCAAATCTAATACTTTAGGTGAATCAAAATGATGAGAGACTGCACTGTTCAGTGAAATGGTACAAGGCAGTGAAATACTCGGTTGGTCACATATTTTGGCAGATGTCCTTTAAGAGCAGAGACACTAGAACAGTGTGTAATGGGAGGAAAGGGACTTGGACTGTGTCTGCCATGTCTGTGTGCTGCTTGAGGCAGATGGAGCAATGTCAAATGACAGCCTGGCTAAATTGCTTCCTTCTCACTATATAAACACACACACACACACACACACACACACACACACACACACACACACACACACACACACACACACACACACACACACACACACACACACACACACACACAGACGCACACACAAGCACACACACGTACACACACGCACGCACACACACACGCACACACAGACACACACACACACACAGACTCACAAGCACTCTCACACACACAAAGACTCACACAGGCACACACACACAGACACACACAGACACACACACACACACACGCACTCACACACACACACACACACACACACACACACACACATACACACACACACACCAATTCCCGCTGAATTCTGTAAGGACGCACTGTAGAGTGAGGAAATTAATCCTCGTCTTATTCATGTCTATAGCCATTGGATGGCCCATCACCACTAGATGAGACATGTTCTGGGGTGGTCCATCACCACTAGATGAAGAGATGTTCTGGGGTGGTCCATCACCACTAGATGAAGAGACGTTCTGGGGTGGTCCATCACCACTAGATGAAGAGATGTTCTGGGGTGGTCCATCACCACTAGATGAAGAGATGTTCTGGGGTGGTCCATCACCACTAGATGAAGAGATGTTCTGGGGTGGTCCATCACCACTAGATGAAGAGACGTTCTGGGGTGGCCCATCACCACTAGATGAAGAGATGTTCTGGGGTGGCCCATCACCACTAGATGAAGAGACGTTCTGGGGTGGTCCATCACTACTAGATGAAGAGACGTTCTGGGGTGGTCCATCACCACTAGATTAAGAGACGTTCTGGGGTGGCCCATCACCACTAGATGAAGAGATGTTCTGGGGTGGCCCATCACCACTAGATGAAGAGACGTTCTGGGGTGGTCCATCACTACTAGATGAAGAGACGTTCTGGGGTGGTCCATCACCACTAGATGAAGAGACGTTCTGGGGTGGTCCATCACCACTAGATGAAGAGACGTTCTGGGGTGGCCCATCACCACTAGATGAAGAGATGTTCTGGGGTGGTCCATCACCACTAGATGAAGAGACGTTCTGGGGTGGCCCATCACCACTAGATGAAGAGATGTTCTGGGGAGGCCCATCACCACTAGATGAAGAGACGTTCTGGGGTGGTCCATCACCACTAGATGAAGAGACGTTCTGGGGTGGTCCATCACCACTAGATGAAGAGATGTTCTGGGTTGGTCCATCACCACTAGATGAAGAGACGTTATGGGTTGGTCCATCACTACTAGATGAAGAGACGTTCTGGGGTGGCCCATCACCACTAGATGAAGAGACGTTCTGGGATGGTCCATCACCACTAGATGAAGAGATGTTCTGGGGTGGCCCATCACCACTAGATGAAGAGACGTTCTGGGGTGGTCCATCACCACTAGATGAAGAGATGTTCTGGGGTGGTCCATCACCACTAGATGAAGAGACGTTCTGGGGTGGCCCATCACCACTAGATGAAGAGATGTTCTGGGGTGGTCCATCACCACTAGATGAAGAGACGTTCTGGGGTGGTCCATCACCACTAGATGAAGAGACGTTCTGGGGTGGTCCATCACCACTAGATGAAGAGATGTTCTGGGGTGGCCCATCACCACTAGATTAAGAGACGTTCTGGGGTGGCCCATCACCACTAGATGAAGAGATGTTCTGGGGTGGCCCATCACCACTAGATTAAGAGACGTTCTGGGGTGGTCCATCACCACTAGATGAAGAGATGTTCTGGGGTGGTCCATCACCACTAGATGAAGAGACGTTCTGGGGTGGTCCATCACCACTAGATGAAGAGACGTTCTGGGGTGGCCCATCACCACTAGATGAAGAGATGTTCTGGGGTGGTCCATCACCACTAGATGAAGAGACGTTCTGGGGTGGTCCATCACCACTAGATGAAGAGACGTTCTGGGGTGGTCCATCACCACTAGATGAAGAGATGTTCTGGGGTGGCCCATCACCACTAGATTAAGAGACGTTCTGGGGTGGCCCATCACCACTAGATGAAGAGATGTTCTGGGGTGGCCCATCACCACTAGATTAAGAGACGTTCTGGGGTTGGTCCATCACCACTAGATGAAGAGATGTTCTGGGGTGGTCCATCACCACTAGATGAAGAGACGTTCTGGGGTGGTCCATCACCACTAGATGAAGAGACGTTCTGGGGTGGCCCATCACCACTAGATGAAGAGACGTTCTGGGGTGGCCAAACACCACTAGATGAAGAGACGTTCTGGGGTGGTCCATCACCACTAGATGAAGAGACGTTCTGGGGTGGTCCATCACCACTAGATGAAGAGACGTTCTGGGGTGGTCCATCACCACTAGATGAAGAGATGTTCTGGGGTGGTCCATCACCACTAGATGAAGAGATGTTCTGGGGTGGTCCATCACCACTAGATTAAGAGACGTTCTGGGGTGGTCCATCACTACTAGATGAAGAGACGTTCTGGGGTGGTCCATCACTACTAGATGAGACATGTTCTGGCGTGGTCCATCACCACTAGATGAAGAGACGTTCTGGGGTGGTCCATCACCACTAGATGAGACGTGTTCTGGGGTGGTCCATCACCACTAGATGAGACGTGTTCTGGGGTGGTCCATCACTACTAGATGAGACATGTTCTGGGTTGGCTTATCACAACTAAACTAATCCAGTTCTGTTTTCACAACACTGATCAATGCCT
The DNA here is from genome assembly GCF_901001165.1 of Salmo trutta. Classification (NCBI taxonomy): domain Eukaryota; kingdom Metazoa; phylum Chordata; class Actinopteri; order Salmoniformes; family Salmonidae; genus Salmo; species Salmo trutta. The sequence goes on along the minus strand of NC_042970.1, from coordinate 5,317,977 downwards.
GTAGAGTCTTTATCCATATGTTAGTGTTCCTATTTAGCTGTGTAATTACAGAACTGATATCACACTGACAGATTTCAATACCATTCTATGCCCTTGTAGGCACACACACACACACACACACACACACACACACACACACACACACACACACACACACACACACACACACACACACACACACACACACACACACACACACACAGACAGACAGACAGACAGACAGACAGACAGACAGACAGACAGACAGACAGACAGACAGACAGACAGACAGACAGACAGACAGACAGACAGACAGACAGACAGACAGACAGACAGACAGACAGACAGACAGACAGACAGACAGACACATCCACACCCACTCCTCTGAGAGATTTGAAGGACAGACACCTGCTCTGTCTACTGTGCTTGGCCAGCTGTTAGGTATAATCTAATCCTGTCAGCATCACTCAGAGAGAGAGCGAGAGAGAGAGAGAGACGGTGTGAGTGAGTGTGATCGTGGGAAGTGGAAGGGGGTTGGTAAGATGGTGGAGCAGGGCCAGATCAAGTTTTGGCAGCTGTAGACCATTTTGCAATTGTAGAAGGACAACGGAGGACATGTTAGAGGTGACTTAGAGACACATCATAGATGTCAGCTGACACATTCTATGTCTTTGTGAGTGTGGTGTAAGTCACATTATTCTCTGTTAGGCTACATTCCAAATGCCACGGTATTTCCCCTACATCAGGGCAACCTTGTTCCTGGATTTTGTCCCAACTAGGCACCATACTACCTTGTTTAAAATGATCAGTTCAAGTCATTGCCTAAATTCAACACATCTGGTCTTCCAGGTCGTTTCAATCAAAACATGACCAGGTTGACTACCCCTGCCCTGCACGGTGCACTTCTATGGTCCAGAGCCCTATGGATGCAGGAATTATTATGGAGGCAGGAATTATTATGGAGGGAATGGACCAGAGCTTTATGGAGGCAGGTATTATTATGGAGGGAATGGACCAGAGCTCTATGGGGACCAGATCATTACAGAGGGAATGGACCAGATCATTACAGAGGGAATGGACCAGATCATTACAGAGGGAATGGACCAGATCATTACAGAGGGAATGGACCAGATCATTACAGAGGGAATGGACCAGAGCTCTGTGGGGGACCAGATCATTACAGAGGGAATGGACCAGATCATTACAGAGGGAATGGACCAGATCGTTACAGAGGGAATGGACCAGATCGTTACAGAGGGAATGGACCAGATCACTACAGAGGGAATGGATCAGATCATTACAGAGGGAATGGACCAGATCATTACAGAGGGAATGGACCAGATCATTACAGAGGGAATGGATCAGATCATTACAGAGGGAATGGACCAGATCACTACAGAGGGAATGGACCAGATCATTACAGAGGGAATGGTCCAGAGCTCTGTGGGGGACCAGATCATTACAGAGGGAATGGACCAGATCATTACAGAGGGAATGGACCAGATCGTTACAGAGGGAATGGACCAGATCATTACAGAGGGAATGGACCAGATCATTACAGAGGGAATGGACCAGATCATTACAGAGGGAATGGACCAGATCATTACAGAGGGAATGGATCAGAGCTCTGTGGGGGACCAGATCATTACAGAGGGAATGGACCAGATCATTACAGAGGGAATGGACCAGATCGTTACAGAGGGAATGGATCAGATCATTACAGAGGGAATGGACCAGATCATTACAGAGGGAATGGACCAGATCATTACAGAGGGAATGGACCAGATCATTACAGAGGGAATGGACCAGATCATTACAGAGGGAATGGATCAGATCATTACAGAGGGAATGGATCAGATCATTACAGAGGGAATGGATCAGATCATTACAGAGGGAATGGATCAGATCATTACAGAGGGAATGGACCAGATCATTACAGAGGGAATGGTCCAGAGCTCTATGGAAAATGAAGTAATATCAGGTGTCTGTGGCTGCTTTTTCACTGGTGAGGTGTGTGTTCAGGTGTGTGTTTGGGCAGGTGTGTGTGTGTTCAGGTGTGTGTTTTGGCAGGTGTGTGTGTGTGTTCAGGTGTGTGTTTGGGCAGGTGTGTGTGTTCAGGTGTGTGTTTGGGCAGGTGTGTGTGTGTTAGTTCAGGTGTGTGTGTGTTTGGGCAGGTGTGTGTGTGTTTGGGCAGGTGTGTGTGTGTTTGGGAAGGTGTGTGTGTGTTTGGGCAGGTGTGTGTGTGTTTGGGCAGGTGTGTGTGTGTTTGGGCAGGTGTGTGTGTGTTTGGGCAGGTGTGTGTGTGTTTGGGCAGGTGTGTGTGTGTTTGGGCAGGTGTGTGTGTGTTTGGGCAGGTGTGTGTGTGTTTGGGCAGGTGTGTATTTGTGCAGGTGTTTGTGTGTTTGTACAGGTGTGTGTTTGTGCAGGTGTTTGTGTGTTTGTACAGGTGTGTGTTTGTGCAAGTGTTTGTGTGTTTGTACAGGTGTGTGTTTGTGCAGGTGTTTGTGTGTTTGTACAGGTGCGTGTTTGTGCAGGTGTTTGTGTGTTTGTACAGGTGTGTGTTTGTGCAGGTGTTTGTGTGTTTGTACAGGTGTGTGTTTGTGCAGGTGTTTGTGTGTTTGTACAGGTGTGTGTTTGTGCAGGTGTTTGTGTGTTTGTACAGGTGTGTGTTTGTGCAGGTGTTTGTGTGTGTGTGCTGCTCTTTAACTTGTTATTTAACACGTTAACAAGTTAACTCCTCTGCTCTGATAGGGTATTAGACCCTGCTAGCTGATCTGTGTGTTTGTGCATGTGTGTGTGCGTGCATGCACATGCATGTGTGTGAGTGTGTGCGTGTGCATTACGCTGTACCATAAAAAGCCTCCTGCCCTGTGATGCTCAGTCCACAATCACCTGTGAGGGCCTGAGCTGCAGAGAGAGCTAATTAGATTTGTGATTGGTTGGGAAGAATGATCATTCAATTATCATAGTGAATTATTGTAATGTTTGTTTATGTATTTTTATGTGTCAATTGATGATTTGACATGAAAAAAGTCATTCATTCATTCATTAATCCGTTCAGTAATGCCTAGGGCAGGATTTGATCTGTGATTGATTGGTAATGCCTAGGGCAGGATTTGATCTGTGATTGATTGGTAATGCCTAGGGCAGGATTTGATCTGTAATTGATTGGTAATGCCTAGGGGAGGAGTTGATCTGTGATTGATTGGTGATGCCTAGGTGAGGAGTAGATCTGTGATTGATTGGTAATGCCTAGGGCAGGATTTGATCTGTGATTGATTGGTAATGCCTAGGGCAGGATTTGATCTGTGATTGATTGGTAATGCCTAGGGGAGGAGGTGATCTGTGATTGATTGGTAATGCCTAGGTGAGGAGTTGATCTGTGATTGATTGGTAATGCCTAGGGCAGGATTTGATCTGTGATTGATTGGTAATGCCAAGGCAGGATTTGATCTGTGATTGAGTGGTAATGTCTAGGGCAGGAGTTGATCTGTGATTGATTAGTAATGCCTAGGGCAGGAGCTTTTTCTGGTCAGGTGCACAAATAGAGTGTGTGTACCTAATGGCACCCTATAGGACCTTGTCAGAAGTAACACATCTTATGGGAAGTGGGTGCTATTTGAGAGTCAATGGAAAGGTAGTAAGCAGATGTTAACTAGTAAATCAATGAGCTGTAGTCAACAATTGATCCCTTACAACAACAAAAAAACATAAATCTTTGTTTTAGAAAACGTTGGTGACAATTAGTTGTATATTTGTTGTTGTATAGTGTATACAAAGCATCCAGAATCTTGATATTACATACAGACTATATATAGATAACATGTACAATACATTTCCTTGTGCGGTGATAACTCTTTAAATGACATTGAACTCTGGAGCACGAAGATGCCTCTGTAGTGGATGATGGCCTTCTTACCGGCTCCTGACCAATTCTGTTATTTATTATTGATTTTTTTTTTTTACTCTGATCTTAACCTTTTTTTGTATAAAATATATCGCCACCATCATTCCCTATGAACGAAAACAGCTTGTGGACATCAGAACAGCGATAATTAACCAAGATTTGGACGAAAATGTCTACTTCAATGAGATAGCAGTTCTGGACTTTATGCTTACTCCGGACCCAACCCCAAAACCCGGGACTCAAAAAGGAAGAGGTCTTGAAAGAGAAGCAGGCGAGGCGGCATCGTGACGTCGGCGAGTAAATAGACCTCCATTGCCAATCTGTTCTATTGGCGAACGTGCAGTCACTGGAGAACAAACTGGATGAGCTCCTTTTGAGACTATCCTATCAACGGGACCTGAAAAACGGTATTATCCAGTGGAGGCTACTGAGGGGAGGACGGCTCATAATAATGGTCAGAACAGAGCAAACGGAACGGCACCAAACGCATGCAAACCGCTCCAGCCATTACCACTAGCCCCTCTTTCCCAACTAAGGTGCCACCAACCTCCTGTGGTAAAATCATATGTTTCTCAGAGTCGTGGCTGAACGAGGACATGGATAATATCTCGCTAGTTTTTCTATACATTATCAAGACTGGACAGCAGATTCGGGTAAGATTAAGGGAGGAGGGTTATGTAACTTTTTAACAACAGCTCGGGTGCAATTTCTAGTGTTAAGGAAGTCTCAAAGTTTTGCTCACATGAGTTAGAAAACCTTATGTTAAGTTGCAGTCCATACTATTTATCAAGAGAGTGTCTCATCTGTATTTTTCATAGCTGTCTATTTACCACCACAAACCGATGCTGGCACTGAACAATCTGTACATCCAGAGGCAACGTTTCTCGTTGCCGGTGATTTTAATGCAGGGAAACTGAAATCGGTTTTACCTCATTTTTAACAGCATGTCATCAACTAGACGTGACAAAACTCTAGCTAAGTTTTAATCCACACACAGAAATGGATACAAGGCTCTCCCTAGCCCTCCCTTTTGCAAACCAGACCATAACTCTATCCTCCTACTTCCTGCTTACAAGAAAAAACTCAAACAGGAAGTACCAGTGAGGCACTCAGTAAGGAAGTGGTCCGATCCAGCGGATGCTAAGCTACAGGAATGTTTAGCTAGCACAAACTGGAATATGTTCCCGGGATTCATCCGATACCATTGAGGAGTTTACAATATCAGTCATCGGCTTCATTAATAAATGCATTGACGATGTAGAACCCAGAGTGACCGTACATACATACCCCAACCAGAAGCCATGGATTACAGGCAACATCCGCACTGAGCTAAAGGCTTGCAAACTAAAGGCTTGCAAACTATCAAGGAATACAAAGGGAAACCCAGATGAGCTAAATGTCTTCTATGCTCGCCTTGAGGCAAGAAACAATGAACCATGTACGAGAGCACCAGCTGTTCCGGACGACTGTGTGATCTCACTCTCCATAGCCAATGTAAGACCTTTAAACAGGTTAACATTCGCAAGACCGCGGGGCCAGACGGAATACCAGGACGCATACTCACAGCATGCACTGACCAGCTGGCAAGTGTCTTCACTGACATTTTCAACATATCCTTAACCTGGTCTGTAATACCAACTTGTTTCAAGCAGACTACCATAGTCCCTGTGCTGAAGAATGCCAAGGTAACCTGCCTAAATGACTATAACCCAGTAGCACTCACATCTGCTGCCATGAAATGCTTTGAAAGGCTGGTGATGGTTCAGTTCTTGGATTTTTCTTTTTTAACTTTCACTTACTTAACTAGCAAATGCAGCGACCTAGTTCAGTCTACTCAAACACCCGGCTCAAAAAGAGGGATGCTATGTTAGCTAGCTGGCTATGACAATCCAACACAACACTGGAACTCAAGGTAAGTTTTTGGTTTTACTAATGTAATGACGCCGGTGTATCTACTAAACTGCTTACTGACTGAACACTTTAATGTTACTGCTTTGATTGTAGCGGGTTTACTAACGTGTTAGTTCTATTAGCTATATTGACTATGACGTTACTTTAGCTAATATAGTGACAACGATGTAGGCTGTGTGTAGCGGTTATGATATGGTTTAGCTTGGAAAGGTTTTTTTTCACCACAAGCGAAGGCAAAATGTGAGAGGAGGAGGAGGCAATAGATGCGAGAACGAATACAACGTAGTAGCTGCTATGAAAGTGGACTGTGTTTATGTGTGATCAGGGATTTATTCATTAGGCCGATTCTGCTGAAAAGCGTTTCTTAAAAGTAAGCAAACGGAACAAAACGGGGATAAACGTAGCCTCTCTGGTTCCCCTTGTTTGTGATCCCTTGGGATCGCGACACCAAACCCTGTGACCCTGGGGATCCTGTGACCGACCCCTGTAACCCTGGGGATCCTGTGACCGACCCCTGTGACCCTGGGGATCCTGTGACCGACCCCTGTGACCCTGGGGATCCTGTGACCGACCCCTGTGACCCTGGGGATCCTGTGACCGACCCCTGTGACCCTGGGGATCCTGTGACGTCACACTTGATTTAACCTCTCTTGATAACGTTCATCAGCGCGTGGGGCCTTATAATAAATGCGTACAATCTGCAGGTGTTTTTCTGACACAGGCGTACTATCTTAATCTGATCACGCTGTTGTCACAGATAATTTAAATTGTAGTGTTTTCCGAGGTTTAAATAGGCTTCCAAAGTTAGCAATTTCCACTTAAAAATGACAGACTTGATTTATCCTAACAAAAAAATGTATCGACCCCTACAAACATATCCATGAATTATAATCAACACTATAATTCACATTTCCTGTTGCTGCAGGATTATTTGCCTGCTGTGAGAAACGTGTCAAATTAAGAGAGCATATCTGTTGGAATTTTAGCTTCTTGAGGCGCAACATCTAGATGTGTTTACAGCGCCATTCTTATCTCAAAATAACACCGTGACTGAAAATGAAATCACATGTTTGCATGTTGAGGTAAACATATAGCTTGAAACTGTATTTACATTTATCTTTCTCAGGAATATAACAGCATTATCAGAATCTGTGTGCGTGACTGCATCTGTTTGTGCGTGTGCGTGTGTGTGTGTGTGTGTGTGTGTGTGTGTGTGTGTGTGTGTGGGTACATGCTGTAGGTGTGTGTGTGTGTGTGTGTGTGTGTGTGTGTGTGTGTGTGTGTGTGTGTGTGTGTGTGTGTGTGTGTGTGTGTGTGTGTGTGTGTGTGTGTGTCTGTGTGTGTGTATGTAGGTATGTGTTGCCTATGTACATGTGCATTCCCAAAACAATCCATATGAGACCTCTGATTAGCTTTGAACAAGCCTCAAGGCCAATCACAACAGACCTCTGATTCACTTTGAACAAGCCTCAAGGCCAATCACAGCAGACCTCTGATTTACTTTGAACAAGCCACAAGGCCAATCACAACATAACTCTGATTTACTTTGAACAAGCCTCAAGGCCAATCACAACATAACTCTGATTTACTTTGAACAAGCCTCAAGGCCAATCACAGCAGACCACTGATTCACTTTGAAAAAGCCACAAGTTAGAAGGTCAGTTGCATCTTTTCTGTTGAGAATGTAGGAGAACAAAAGTTGTCAAATTCTGAACACAACAAAAGGTTGCTTTTGTGTTTCACTACCAGCTTGTGACAGAAAAGAAAGAAGCTTGTCGGTTGAGCGAGAAAGAGAAAAACGTAGGGAGAGCCCAGAGATAAGGACTAATAACAAGGGAGGAGAGAAAATATGAGAAGAACGAAAAAGAGAGGGAGAGAGAGAACACTAAAATAAGGGAGAAGAAGAAAAGAGAGGAGAGCCCTGATAGAAGGGAGAAGACAAGAGAAGAGTGGAGAGCCCTGGATGGAAGGACGGACATATGGATGGATGGGTGGACGGACGGACGGATGGATGGACGGACGGATGGACGGACGGACGGATGGACGGATGGACGGATGGACGGACGGACGGGTGGACGGACGGATGGACGGACGGATGGACGGATGGATAGATGGGTGGATGGACGGACGGATGGACGGACGGCTGGACGGATGGACGGATGGATAGATGGATGGATGGATAAGCTTGGTAAGCAGCTGTGGGTGAGTCCCAAATCACATGCTATTCTCTATTGGATTCAGAGATTCAGATTGTTTAATACTCACATATACAGGATTGCAGGGTACAGTGAAAATCATGCAGCTATAGGGGGTGGGGGGAATGACTATAGGGGGTGGGGGGGAATGACTATAGGGGGTGGGGGGAATGACTATAGGGGGTGGGGGGGAATGACTATAGGGGGGGGGGGGGGGGGAATGACTATAGGGGGTGGGGGGATGACTATAGGGGGTGGGGGGGGAATGACTATAGGGGGTGGGGGGAAGACATG
>NC_042970.1:5302870-5309591 GCF_901001165.1 Salmo trutta | reverse complement strand
GGGGGGTGGGGGTGGGGGGAATGACTATAGGGGGTGGGGGGAATGACTATAGGGGTGGGGGGGAATGACTATAGGGGGTGGGGGGAATGACTATAGGGGGTGGGGGGGTGACTATAGGGGGGGGGGGGAATGACTATAGGGGGTGGGGGGGATGACTATAGGGGGTGGGGGGGAATGACTATAGGGGGTGGGGGGGAATGACTATAGGGGGTGGGGGGAATGACTATAGGGGGGGGGGGAATGACTATAGGGGGTGAGGGGGAATGACTATAGGGGGGGGGGGAATGACTATAGGGGGTGGGGGGGGAATGACTATAGGGGGTGGGGGGAATGACTATAGGGGGGGGAATGACTATAGGGGGTGGGGGGGGGGGGAATGACTATAGGGGGTGGGGGGGAATGACTATAGGGGGGGGGGGAATGACTATAGGGGGTGGGGGGAATGACTATAGGGGGGAATGACTATGGGGGGGATGACTATAGGGGGGGGGGGGAATGACTATAGTGGGGAATGACTATAGGGGTGGGGGGGAATGACTATAGGGGGTGGGGGGGGTGACTAAAGGGGGTGGGGGGAATGACTATAGGGGGGGGTTAATGACTATAGGGGGTGGGGGGAATGACTATAGGGGGTGGGGGGGAATGACTATAGGGGTGGGGGGGGAATGACTATAGGGGGTGGGGGGTGACTAAAGGGTGTGGGGGGAATGACTATAGGGGGTGGGGGGGAATGACTATAGGGGGGTGGGGGAATGACTATAGGGGGTGGGGGGGAATGACTATAGGGGGTGGGGGGATGACTATAGGGGGTGGGGGGGAATAACTATAGGGGTGGGGGGGTGGGGGGTAATGACTATAGGGGTGGGGGGGGGAATGACTTTGAGATATCAGCTGATGTAAGAAGGGCTTTATAAATACATTTGATTTGATTGGATTGGAGTGGGTCCAGGTTGTCTGGGATGATGATGTTGATGTGAGCCATGACCAGCCAATCAAAGCATTTCATGGCTACAGATGTGAGTGCTACGGGGCAATAGTCATTTAGGCAGGTTACCTTGTCGTTCTTTGACACGGGTGCTATGGTCATCTGCTTGAAACACGTTGGTATTACAGACCGCGTCAGGGATAGTTTGAAAATATCAGCGGAGACACTTGCCTAGTGGTCAGCGCATTCTCTGAGTAGCGTCTTGGTATTCCGTCTGGCCCCGCGGATTTGCTAATGTTAACCTGTTTAACCTCTCTAGGGGGTGTGGGACGCTACCGTCCCACCTGGCCAACATCCAGTGAAATTGCAGAGCGGCAAATTTAAAAACAGAAATACTCATTATAAAAATTCATGAAACATACAAGTGTTATACATCGGTTTAAAGATGAACTTCTTGTGAATCCAACCACAGTGTCAGATTTCAAAAAGGCTTTACGGCGAAAGCAAACCATGCGATTATCTGAAAACAGCGCCCAGCAGACAAATCATTACAAACTGTTACCAGCCAAGTAGAGGAGATACAAAAGTCAGAAATAGCAATAAAATCAATTACTTACCTTTGATGATCTTCATATGGTTGCACTCACAAGACTCCCATTTACTCAATAAATGTTATTTTTGTCCGATAAAGTCCCTCTTTAAATCCAAAAAACTTTGTTTTGTTTGCATGTTTTGTTCAGTAATCCACAGGCTCAAAGGCATTCACAACAGACAGACGAAAAATCCGAAAAGTATCAGTAAAGTTCGTAGAAACACGCCAAACGATGTTTATAATCAATCCTCAGGTTGTTTTTAGTCATAATAATCAATAATATTTCAACCGGACAAAAGCTTCGTCAATATAAAAGGAAAACAAGAAAGGCGCGCTCTCGGTCGTGCGCATGAAAACCTCTGGGACACTGAATGGTCCACTCATTCAGAGTGGTCTGACTCCCTAATTTTTCAGAATACAAGCCTGAAACAATTTCTAAAGATGGTTGACATCTAGTGGAAGCCATAGGAAGTGCAATTTGAGTCCTAAGTCAATGGATACTGTAATGGCAGTAAAAAAATTACAAATCCCACTTCCTGGATGGATTTTCTCAGGATTATGCCTGCCATATCAGTTCTGTTATACTCACATACATTATTTCAATAGTTTTGGAAACTTTAGAGTGTTTCTATCCAAATCAACCAATTATATTCATATCCTAGCTTCTTGGCCTGAGTAGCAGGCAGTTTACTTTGGGCATGCTTTTCAACCGGAGGTGAAAATAGTGCCCCATACCCTAGTGAAGTTAAAGGTCTTACTCACTCATCGGCTACAGAGAGTGAGATCACACAGTCGTCCGGAATAGTTGGTACCTCATGCATGGTTCAGTGTTGCTTGCCTCAGTTAACTACAGTTAGCTGCCATTCATCATATTGATAGTTATTGTTTTGTTGATCTATTGTTTTGAGTGAGACAAGAAGAACAGTCTCACACACAATCACCCTCTCTCTCTCTCTCTTTCTCTCTCTCCCTATTCTCTCCACATCTCTCAGAGATTATGAGCTGAATCAATCATCAGTTTGACACACCGTCCTATGGTCGGTTTGACCGTGGCACACTCGCTCTCATGCCGCTGGTGTGTGTGTGTGTCTGTGTCAGACCCCTTGTGTGTGTGTGTGTTTGGCTGCCAGAGAGAGCGGGCCATGCCACTGCCATGTCCCACTGCTCTATCTGAGGCCCCGGCTGTGTCTCCTGCTCCCTCCCTGGCTCCCTCCCTGACTCCCTCCCTGACTGCCTTACTCCCTCCCTTCCTCCCTCCCTGACTGCCTTCCTCTCTCCATGACTCCCTCCTTGACTCCTTCCCTGACTCCCTCTCTCCCTCCCGTCCGTCGTTCCTCCCTGACTTCCTCCCTGACTCCCTTCCTTGACTCCCTACCGCCCGCCCACCCACCCTCCCTCCCTGACCCCCTCCCTGACACCCTCCCTTCCTCCCTCTCTCCCTCCCTGACTCCTTCCCTGACTCTCTCCCTTCCTTCCTCCCTTCCTGACTCCCTCCCTACCGCCCACCCTCCCTCCCTGCCTGACTCCCTCCCTGACTCCCTCCCTTCCTCCCTCCCTGCCTGTGTCCCTCACTCCCTACTGTCCACCCTCCCTCCCTGATTCCCTTCCTCCCTCCCTCCCTCCAGTCCTGACTCCCTCTCTCTCCCTCTCCATCACCCAGATTCTTAATTACAGATTATTGCCTGCTGTCACCCTCAGTAGACCACCAGTTGTGCAGACATGTTTGATAGTACAATTAGCTTCGCCTGATTTGGCTGGGCCAATCCCCATTCACTAGAGCTTTGGCCAGACACTTTATACTCCAATACTGTAAGACAGAGAGACATATCAGACGTATCAAAGATGGTTGCGAGGGGGAGAGAGGGAGAGAGGGAGAGAGGGAGAGAGGGAGAGAGAGAGAGAGAGAGAGAGAGAGAGAGAGAGAGAGAGGAGAGAGAGAGGAGGAGAGAGAGAGAGAGGAGAGAGAGAGAGGGGCGGGGCAGAGAGAGACTGAGAGTAGGGGAGAGAGTGAGATCGATGGGGGGGGACAGAGAGAGAGCGAGGAAGATAAAGAGAGGAAGAGAGAGAGAGACAAAGAAGGTCAATTTAGTCCATGGTTAATAAGAGCACGTCATTCAGATCAGTTCAGGCGTCTCTTACTGTCTTATCTGGAGTCTATAATTATTTTGTTTTGGATAGAATCCATCCTCTTGTCTGTGACAAAGTGTCATACACTCCACGTCCCGGGAACTGCATCAGGGAAACAGAAGCGGTTTCACGCGCACACAAGCGCTGCTGCTGTACCCTCATGCCACCCTCTGTTATAATTACTTGTGATTAGTGATATTGACTTTTCAGATAATAGGAGTCTTTTGATTTGGCTTCCGGCACTAACTTTGTTCTCCAGACTGTGAATATTTTATATTTGATTCCTGCCTTTCTTTTTTAATTTACTTTCTTTTTTTTTTTTTACTTCCTTCCTTTTCTCATTCTTATAAATTATACATTTTATTAATTTAGATCTTTTAAAAATCATGAATCACTTTAAATTCAAATTAATCTCTTATTTTTTTCCTCATTATTTTTTCATTGTAAACAACAACAACTACAGAAAACAACATCTTTGAACGCAGCAGGTGCCGTAAGGAGTGGACCAAAACGTAGCGGTGTGATCATCTTCTTTACTTTTATTAAAGAAAAACACTTAAACAAAACAAACGACGAAAACAGTCCAGTAAGGCGCACAGACTATACTGAAAACAACCACCCACAAACACAAGTGAAAACGAACACACTTAAATAATGCCTCCAATTAGAGACAACGACAACCAGCTGCCTCTAATTGGAGGTCATTGAAAAACAACAACATAGAATTAGAAAACTAGAATTAAACATAAAAATATAAAATATAGAACATAAATCAAAAACCCCGAAACACTCAAAATAAACACCCCCTGCCACGCCCTGACCAAACAAAGACAATTAACCCCTTTTACTGGTCAGGATGTGACAGCAGGTAATCATTCTTAAAGTCATTACTTAATCTATTTAGTTTATATACCAATTACAGGGTCAATTTGAAAGGTGGTTTATTTTAAACTCTCAGTGTTTGTTTTGGACGAAGTAACGGGTTCGTCGAGTTCTGTCCGAAAATAGAAAGTGAACTATCATTTGAAATCTTACTACCCCCCCCCCTCCCCCTCCCCGCCACCCTCCTATAAAGGCCATGAGTCATGCCCTTTGGTCATATTGATAGAGAATGTGATCTAGGTCAGGTCACCTTTTATAGGAGGGTGCAACCATTTGGAATGCACGGAAAGGGTACAACCTGATGGTCAATGTAAAGCAATGCATTTCCTTCTCCAACCACATTGACTTGTATGCTTCCTCCACATGTTTTAATGTGCTGGGGAGACGGCCTGCTGCTGTCACTCACGTAAAGCCTGCTGTGCCTTTGTGTTGAGTGTCCTTCGTCACCATTCTTACTGTGTGTTCGTGCACGTGTGTGTTCATGAATGTGAATGCGCCCTTGCTGTGTTTGTACGTGTGTGTGTGTGTGTGTGTGTACGTGTGGTATGCGTGTGTGAATATTTGTGTTCTTGTGCGCGTGTGTATGAGAACTTGTTGTAGCAGGGCCAGCTGTTGCAGTCTGTCAGATGTAGGGGCGAGGAGCAAAAGTCACAGGCTCGGCCTGGCCTCCTGGGTGCAGTAAAGCTACACCATCTGGGGCTCTGGGGGGGAAGTACAGGCTTCCTGACTGTCTGTCTGTGTCTGTCTGTTTGTCTGTAATGGGCTGTGGAACTTAGAACTTTCACCGGATAGAATGCTTACAGCAGACATTCTCAAATTCTAACATTCTAATTCTATATTCTAAGTTCTATATAGTAGACTTTGGAGCAGATATACTCTTAAAAAAGGTGTTATCTAGAACCTTAAATGGCTCTTCGTCTGTCCCCATAGCAGAACCATTTGAAGACCCTTTTTGGTTCCAGGTAAAAACCCATTTGGTTCCAGGTAGAACCCTTTTTATTCCAAGTAGAACCGTTTTGGGTTCCATGTAGAACCCAAAAGGGTTCTAGACGAAACCCTAAAAAGGGTTCTACCTGGAACCAAAAAGGTGTTCTATGGGGACAGACGAATAATCCTTTTGGAAACCTTTTTTTCTAAGAGTGTATGATAGAAATATCACAGAAATAAGAAGTAGATATTCATTATTGAAGGGTGAGTACAGTGAACTCAGTCACATGATCTGTTTCAGGTAGCCTACTCTAAGATCAGGTGAAAGGTCATGACTCGTGACTCATTACAGGTATCAGATGCACGTAACTGTCCCTCCACTGCTAAGCCTTGAGACAACAAAAAATATAATCCATTGCTTACTGGATGTTGTTTGCCAACAGATACGTTCAATCTGGATAAGACACAGATATTGTCATGTTAAAATGAAGAGCATAGAGTCAGTAAACAAGGGTTAGATTCATATCCCACCAAAGACCAAAAAGTTGTAACTTCAGAGCTGGATGTTTTGGATTACATTTTTAGGTGCAATATCTCGTGTCCATATCAACGATTCAGTGGGGGAAAAGAGTACTCAGGAACTTTAACGGGGAAAAGAGTACTCAGGAACTTTAATGGGGTAAAGAGTACTCAGGAACTTTAACGGGGTAAAGAGTACTCAGGAACTTTAATGGGGAAAAGAGTACTCAGGAACTTTATTAACGGGGAAAAGAGTACTCAGGAACTTTAATGGGGAAAAGAGTACTCAGGAACTTTAACGGGGTAAAGAGTACTCAGGAACTTTAATGGGGAAAAGAGTACTCAGGAACTTTAACGGGGAAAAGAGTACTCAGGAACTTTAATGGGGAAAAGAGTACTCAGGAACTTTAACGGGGTAAAGAGTACTCAGGAACTTTAATGGGGAAAAGAGTACTCAGGAACTTTAACGGGGTAAAGAGTACCCAGGAACTTTAACGGGGTAAAGAGTACTCAGGAACTTTAATGGGGTAAAGAGTACTCAGGAACTTTAACGGGGAAAAGAGTACTCAGGAACATTAATGGGGAAAAGAGTACTCAGGAACTTTAATGGGGTAAAGAGTACTCAGGAACTTTAATGGGGTAAAGAGTACCCAGGAACTTTAACGGGGTAAAGAGTACTCAGGAACTTTAATGGGGAAAAGAGTACTCAGGAACTTTAATGGGGTAAAGAGTACCCAGGAACTTTAATG
>NC_042970.1:5282870-5297870 GCF_901001165.1 Salmo trutta | reverse complement strand
CTTGACGAAAATGTAACCTCCTGTTCTGAGGACGATAGGACAACGGTCCATACGTTAAAAGGGACTAATATATCAACTACAGAACTAAGCCAACCTCAGCGTGAGCTTTGGTTGTGAATGGTAGGAACTTTGAAATCTTATTCACTAAAGAAGTGAGACATCCTGGCCGTTGAGTTAGCAACAGCTGCTGTAAACGTGGGCTAGGAAAGGACGGACGACGTATCCAGTCTAACACACAACGAAGATACTACAACGTACCCAATTTACCACCAGTGACATTCTTCCGAGGACAGGAAGATCTCTGTTGGCCAACACGGCCAGCATCTACGACCAACCTACCGAAGCGCAGCTCAGAGTAAATATTTATTGCATTTTCCTTTTCCAAATGGGCGGTAATTTAGAATGCATAGATACTGTATTTACGATAGCACAGCTTCTCCCTTTGTTCCTCAGTCTTCCCGCTCTTTCATTCAAGCCCAACCCCCTCTCTTTGTGTAACAAGCCATCCTACAGTTTCCGTCCACCAGGGCCGTTTTCTGTATGACATAATTTTCATTCTGTGTATATGTAATTCTGTGTGATTGGTTAGGTATTTAGTAAATAAATAATTAAGCCCAATTTTGTATTGTTGATTCAACTTGTTAGCCAGGGTTCGTGAAGAACCAAGAATTTACAACTTTCAGATGAGACTGAAATAAGGTGACGATTAATATTGACTGCTATTGATGAAAAATATTACTAGGTCTTTCAGAGTTTATTCGGAAGATAACAGCTCTATAAACACTCTTTCGTGGTGCCCCGACTTTCTAGTTAATTACATTTACATTATTAGCTCAATCAGGTAATATTAATTACTGAGAAAGGATTTTATAGAATAGCATGTCCTATCACTTAATCCAGCATAGCCAAAGACACGACACAACACTGATACAAGATATCTGTCTATCTATCTATCTATCTATCTATCTATCTATCTATCTATCTATCTATCTATCTATCTATCTATCTATCTATCTATCTATCTATCTATCTATCTATCTATCTATCTATCTATCTATCTATCTATCTATCTATATACCATTTACAGTAACGGTCAAAAGTTTAAGAACACCTACTCATTTAGGGTTTTTTCTTTAGTTTTACTATTTTTCTAGATTGTAGAATAATAGTGAATACATCAAAACTATAAAATAACATATAAGGAATCATGTAGTAACCAAAAAAGTGCTAAACAAATCTAAATATAGTTTTCAAAGTAGTCACCCATTGCTTTGACGAGAGTTTTGCACGCTCTTGGCCTTCTCTCAACTAGCTTCATGAGGTAGTCACCTGGAATGCTTTTCAATTAACAGGTATGCCTTGTTAACAGTTCATTTGTGGAATTTCTTTCCTTCTTAATGCGTTTCAGCCAATCAGTTGTGTTGTGACAAGGTAGGGGTGGTATACAGAAGATAGCCCTATTTGGTAAAAGACGAAGTCCATATTATGGCAAGAACAGCTCAAATTAGCAAAGAGAAACAACAGTCCATCATTACATTCAGACATGAAGGTCAGCCAATCCGGAACAAGAATTTTAAAGTTTCTTCATATGCAGTCGCAAAAACCATCAAGCAATATGATGAAACTGGCTCTCATGAGGACCGCCAGAGGAAAGGAATATCCAGAGTTACCTCTGCTGCAGAGGATAAGTTCATTAGAGTTACCAGCCTCAGAAATTGCAGCCCAAATAAATGCTTCACAGAGTTCAAGTAACAGACACATCTCAACATCAACTGTTCAGAGGAGACTGTGTGAATCAGGCCTTCATGGTCAAATATTTGCAAAGAAACCACTGCCAAAGGACACCAATAATAAGAAGAGACTTGCTTGTGCCAAGAAACATGAGCCATGGCTATCAGACCGGTGAAAATCTGCCCTTTGGTCTGGAGTCCAAATTTGAGTTTTTGGTTCCAACCGCCGTGTCTTTGTGAGACACAGAGTAGGTGAACGGAGGATCTCTGCATGTGTGGTTCCCAACATGAAGCATGTAGGGGGTGGTGTGATTTATTTAGAATTCAAGGCACACTTAACCAGCATGGCTAACACAGCATTCTGCAGTGATACGCCATCCCATCTGGTTGGCTCTTAGTGGGACTATCATTTGTTTTTCAACAGGACAATGACCCAACACATCTCCAGGCTGTGTAAGGGCAATTTGACCAAGAATGAGAGTGATGGAGTGCTGCATCAGATGACCTGGCCTCCATAATCACCTGACCTCAACCCAATTGAAATGGTTTGGGATGAGTTGGACCACAGAGTGAAGGAAAAGCAGCCAACAACTGCTCAGCATATGTGGGAACTCCTTTGTGACGACCCTCCCACTCTGTCTGCCGTATTCTCTCTTGTTCTTGTTTCTTTATTAGGAGGCCGGTGGGCGGAGTTGGAAGGGTCGTCAGATAAATGGGAAACACCTGGGCTCGGGTGTTTCCCAGGATAAATGGACCTCTTCCACAGTCATGGGGGAGACTCTCTCCACACAGACACCTTGTTGATTTTGGTTGTGTAGTTTTGTGTTTTTTTTTGGTTATTTGCTTTGGCACCTTCAACACCCTGCATTATTACATTCAAGTATGCAAAACACTCACTTACACTACTGATTACTGATTACACATACCACTGTTAATGACTTAGTTACTTTATTTAATAAATATATATTTTTGTTACCCTTGGTCTCCACGTTGTCTCCCTTTTGTTGCGAACTCTGAGCCGGTTCGTAACAAGTGGGGGCTCATCCGGGATCTTGAACGGATTGTGTTTGGGAGAAAACGTGGAGGTATGTTAAATTCCGTAGGTACTTTGTTTGTATATTTTGTTAGTTTGAGTTTGGTGCTCAGTACTGGTTGCCTTTGTTGGTTTTGTTTGTGTGCTGTGTTGGAGAGAGTACATTGGTTAGTTTCCAGGTCCTGCCTAGCCTGGAAATGCTTGTTCTACTCGCTGTTGGAACATTGGTCTGAGGTGAGTACAATCAGCTGTGTACCTCGGTGGGAGATTTGGATAGGGTAGTGAAACTTACTACCTGGAGCTATAGCCTTTTTCCCCTGATAGGTTTAGCGACGTGTTTCATTTTGGAATATGTTGGGCATTCTTAATGTTTGTTATTTTTGTGTGGTGTCTGTGGACTGAGCAGTTGTCTCGGGTGCACATCCGTGGCTTGGTGGAATCTACCAGCGTGCTGGGGGGTTACTTCCTCGCCAGCGGGCTACAGTGCATAATTACCCACCGCAAATCTGCATGAAGACTAGGGTTGAGTTATTGTAGGTTTTGGGGAAGCTCCATATCTCATCTCTTTTCAGTGGTGCCAGTGTGATTGTTAGTTCTCTTGTTGTGGTTTGGGGTGCTCAGAGGGGTTGAGTGAGATTTTTTTTTTCTCTCTGACTATGGCGTCTAATGTAGACGAGTTCATTCGCTTTCCATCAGAGGAACTGTTAGACTTATGTACTAAAGAACAGCTGTTGAAGGTTGCTGAACACTACAAAATTGAAATTAGTGATAAACGTCTAAAAAATTCTATTAGGTTAATATTGAAGGCCAATCTGATGGAGAGTGGTATTCTTGACGTTACCACTGGGGCAGCCTCTGCTGAGGACTCGCCGTCTCCCCGATATGTCACAATTACCGCTCCATCGGTTAGTCCTAGTAATCTTCTTTTTGAACAGCAGAAAGAGCTGCTTCTGTTACAGCAAGAGCACGATCGTGTAAAATATGAAAAGGAATTGGCTGCTAATCAGTTAAAATATGAAAAGGAATTGGAATTTAAACAGGATATAGAGCGTGCAGATCGTGTAAAATATGAAAAGGAATTGGCTGCTGATCAGTTAAAATATGAAAAGGAATTGGAATTTAAACAGGATATGGAGCGTGCAGATCGTGTAAAATATGAAAAGGAATTGGCTGCTGATCAGTTAAAATATGAAAAGGAATTGGAATTTAAACAGGATATGGAGCGCGCTGATCGGTTGAAAAATGAAAAGGAATTGGAATTTAAACAGGATATCGAGCGTGCTAAAATCAAGCTGCAACAAGAGCGACTAGAGTTGGTTAGGGAAGGAAAGCTCTCAGGAGAGAGTTTGCTCTGGGAAGGTGACGCAGATTTACTTAGGAATCGTTCCTCTGTTGGTCATGCCTCGGACACATTTGACATTGTTGGGAATTTACGGTTGTTGCCTCAGTTTAATGAAAGGGATCCTGAGACATTCTTTTCATTGTTTGAGCGTGTTGCTAACGCTAGAAGTTGGCCTGATTCTGATCGCGCTTTAATGTTGCAGTGTGTGCTGACTGGTAAAGCGCAGCAAGCATATGCAGCTCTTAGTGTAGCCGACAGTGTCAGTTATGATAAGGTTAAAACGGCGGTGTTACAGATTTACGAATTGGTTCCTGAGGCTTACCGCCAACGATTTAGAACTTTAAAAAGGGATGATAAACAAACTCATGTTGAGTTTGTGCGACAATTATCTTCACAGTTTAATCGCTGGTGTTCCGCTTCTGCAGTTATGACTTTCCAAGGGCTGTGTGAGCTGATTATGTTAGAGCAATTTAAGGACACAGTCCCTGATCGTATAGCCACGTACATTAACGAACGGAAAGTTAAAACTGTCGCTGAAGCTGCGGTTTTGGCAGACGAATATGTTTTGACTCACAAAACTATTTTTGTAGAGCCCCGTATTCGGAGTGAGTGGAGACGTTCGGAGAGATTTGGACCTCGCTCACCGAGATACACTGGTTCACGGGCAGAGTTTTATTCAACTAGGGTTGAGCCTGACTCCTATGGTAAAACTGACTTTGGTCAAGAGTGTCACTACTGTCTAGGCTCAGGACATTGGAAAAACGAATGTCCGGTTCTTAGGTCTAAGGATAAGTTCAGTACAGGTACTTTTGTTAAATCGAAGCCTACGGCGTTAGCTGCGCCTGTTCCACATCAGTTCACTCCTGACACATTGTCTCATGCCCAGGGGCAGGTGAAAGTCCATATTGATCCAGACTATTTACCTTTCATTACGGAGGGTTTTGTGTCTCTGTTAGGAAGTAAGAACCTAGTGCCAGTGAAGATCCTAAGAGACACAGGTGCCTCTGAATCATTTGTGTTGGAATCTCTGTTACCCTTCTCTGTTGAGACTGATTCAGGGAATAGCGTGCTAATTAGGGGAATAGGGTTGAACACTCTGTCAGTTCCATTGCATAGACTAATGTTGGATTGTGGACTGGTGAAAGGTGAGGTTGTTGTGGGGGTGCGTCCTTCATTGCCTATTGAGGGTATTGACGTTATCCTTGGGAATAACTTGGCTGGTGAGCGTGTGTGGCCTGTTGTGTCTCCATCTCTAGTGGTTTCCACTACACCGTCAATTGTAGGGATTCCTGATGAGAGTGCGCAGAGTTTCCCAGAGGTGTTCTCAGCGTGTGCAGTGACGCGTTCTATGATCCATGGCGACCTAGTTACTGCGTCGGTAAATGAGAATACCCCAAAAACGTCTCTCACTGTTTTCCCCGTTATCCCGTTACCTGTACCCCGCTCCGATCTAATCGATGCGCAACGAACTGACCCCACATTAGAGAAGTTGCGTGACCAAATTGTGCCTGTGGAACAGTTGGGAGATGTCGCACATGGATATTTTCTCCTAGAGGATGTCCTGATGAGAAAGTGGATGTCTCATGGTAGTTGTTTTCTGGGGGAGGCGATTAGTCAGGTTGTTGTACCAGTTAAGCTTCGTGAGTTGGTTTTGACCACTTCTCACAATGACGTTGCTGGACATATGGGCGTGAGGAAAACCTACAATCGCATATTAAGACATTTCTTTTGGCCTGGGTTGAAGAGAGATGTTTCTGATTTTATCAAAACTTGTCACACCTGTCAATTAACTGGTAAACCTAATCAAGCTATTAAGCCGGTACCACTGTTTCCTATTCCGGTACTCAGCCAACCTTTTGAGTACCTGATTATTGATTGTGTTGGTCCTCTGCCTCGTTCTAAAAAAGGTAGTAATTATTTGTTGACTGTGATGTGTCAGACCACTAGGTTTCCTGCTGCCTATCCTCTCCGGTCTATCACGACTAAGTCTGTGTTAAAAGCTTTGACTCAGTTTTTCTCACTGTTTGGAATCCCTAAGGTCATTCAGAGTGATCAAGGATCAAATTTCACCTCTAATCTCTTTGGTCAGGTTCTTCAACAGCTCCATATTAAACACAATTTGTCTAGCGCCTATCATGCACAAAGTCAAGGAGCACTGGAACGTTTCCATCAAACACTTAAGTCTTTGCTGAGAGCTTATTGTACTGAGATGGATAAGGATTGGGAGGAGGGGTTGCCTTGGTTACTGTTAGCCGCTAGGGAGGTTTCACAGGAGAGCACAGGTTTCAGTCCAAATGACCTTGTGTTTGGACATAGGGTGCGTGGACTTTTATCTGTTCTCCAGGATGATTGGAAGGCTCCCGAGCCTCCTCAGTCCTTGTTATCGTATGTGTGTGATTTCCGGCGGCGCTTGTATGCCGCTGGTGAAATGGCGAAAGAAAAGCTATCATCTTCACAGGTGAGGATGAAGGGCATATTTGATCGTCGAACTGAGCCTCGTCACTTTAGTCCAGGTGACCAGGTTCTTGCTCTGCTGCCAATTATTGGTTCTCCTTTTCAAGCCAAGTTTCAAGGTCCATATACAGTGGTGCGCCAGTACACTGAGCAGAATTATCTAGTTGCCACTCCAGAACGGAGAAAAGCACACCAACTGTGCCATGTAAATTTGTTAAAACCCTATTATGCACGTTCAACGGAGACTGAACAGTGGGAGTCTACAGAGGACGGTAAACCTGTTCTTTTGGCTGATACCGTTACATCCTTTGGTTCTTCTCATGCTAGGTCTGTGCATGATGAGGAAGATGTTCCTGGTCCCGACGATTGCATATTGCAAGGTAGATTGAAAAATTCAGAGACACTGGATATTTTGGACAACCTTCTTACTCATCTACCTGTTGATGAGCGAAAAGAGATGGTTGATCTGATTCGGAAATTTCCAGAGTTGTTTTCTGATATACCAACACGTACAAACTTGATAGAGCATGATATTGACATTGGAGATGCTGACCCTATTCGTCAGCGGTTCTATAGAGTTTCTGCAGAGAAACTGCGTTGTCTGGATGCTGAGGTCAGGTACATGCTGGAGAGTAAGATAGCAGAGCCTTCTTTCTCCAGTTGGGCTTCTCCCTGTATATTGTTCAGTAAACCGGATGGAACAAACAGATTTTGTACGGACTACCGTAAGGTAAATGCTGTCACTAAGCCAGATTCATTTCCTCTTCCTCGAATGGAGGACTGCGTAGATAAAATCGGAGCAGCTAAGTTTGTGAGCAAATTTGACCTGTTAAAGGGCTATTGGCAGGTGCCCCTAACGAGTAGGGCACGTGAAATCTCTGCCTTTATTACACCCTCTGGTCTGTACTCGTATTCGGTTATGAGTTTTGGCCTGCGTAATGCACCTGCCACTTTTCAGCGACTTATGAACAGGGTTGTTGCAGGGCTGGCCGGGTGCGCTGTTTATCTGGACGATGTAGTGATATATGCAGATACCTGGGAGGAACATCTGTCTCGTATTCAAGCCTTGTTTGAGCGGCTGGCTGCAGGTCACCTCACGATCAATTTGGCTAAATGTGAGTTTGCTCAGGCAACTGTTACATACCTTGGAAAGGTGGTTGGGCAGGGTGAAGTGCGTCCGGTTCGGGCTAAAGTGGTAGCTATTGATGCTTTTCCACCACCAACTACAAAAAAGGAACTTATGCGTTTCTTGGGAATGATTGGTTACTACCGTGGATTTTGTAGGAACTTTTCTACTGTGGTCGCTCCCTTGACAGAATTGTTGAAAGCTAAGGCTGTTTACGTATGGTCTTCTCATTGTCAACAGGCTTTTGAAGATGCAAAGAGGTTGCTTACCTCAACTCCGGTGCTGGCTGCTCCTCGTGTGGATTTGTCATTTACCTTGCAGGTGGATGCTAGTCATGTGGGGGCAGGTGCAGTTTTGCTGCAAGCAGATGTGTCTGGGGTTGAGAGGCCTGTTAGTTTCTTTTCCAAAAAATTTAACCGTTATCAGTTGAACTACTCGGTCATTGAAAAAGAAGCGCTAGCACTCATTTGGGCGCTACAACACTTTGAAGTGTATGTTGGGTCAGGGGTAGTACCTATTGTGGTCTACACCGACCATAACCCTCTCACCTTTTTCAGGTCCATGATGTGTCCCAATCAGAGGATAATGAGATGGTGTTTATTTTTACAATCCTTCCATCTCGATGTGAGGCATATCCGGGGAACTGATAACGTGATTGCTGATGCGCTCTCTCGTGCGCCCTGTTCCTGAATATTTATGTGACTGACCGTTGTTTGGTGTTGTCGTGTTCTGTCGTTCCTGTCTGTTCCCTCCTGGTCTCGTTTTCTTCTTTCCTCTTAAAAGTTGCTTCCTGTACACAAAGGTTGCTGAGGTCTGGGGAGAAGGAGGTTGGCTGGGGCAAGTGGAAGGTGAACATGTAACCTCTCGTCAATTTGGGACGCAGAGGCCTGTGTAAATTTGGGACGCAGAGGCTGGTACGTTGTTCCGGGGCCCTTGTTGGTCCCCGGTTTTATGGGGGGGGGTGTGACGACCCTCCCACTCTGTCTGCCGTATTCTCTCTTGTTCTTGTTTCTTTATTAGGAGGCCGGTGGGCGGAGTTGGAAGGGTCGTCAGATAAATGGGAAACACCTGGGCTCGGGTGTTTCCCAGGATAAATGGACCTCTTCCACAGTCATGGGGGAGACTCTCTCCACACAGACACCTTGTTGATTTTGGTTGTGTAGTTTTGTGTTTTTTTTGGTTATTTGCTTTGGCACCTTCAACACCCTGCATTATTACATTCAAGTATGCAAAACACTCACTTACACTACTGATTACTGATTACACATACCACTGTTAATGACTTAGTTACTTTATTTAATAAATATATATTTTTGTTACCCTTGGTCTCCACGTTGTCTCCCTTTTGTTGCGAACTCTGAGCCGGTTCGTAACACCTTCAAGACTTTCGGAAAATAATTACAGGTGTAACTTGTTGAGAGAATGCCAAGAGTGTGCAAAGCTGTCATCAAGGCAAGGGTGACTACTTTGAAGAATCTCAAATAAAACGTATACTTTGATTTGTTTAACACTTGTTTGGTTACTACATGATTCCATATGTGTTATTTCATACTTTTGATGTCTTCACTATTATTCTACAATGTAGAAAATAGTACAAAAAAAAATATTAAGAAAAGCCCTTGAATGAGTAGGTGTTCTAAAACTTTTGACCGGTAGTATTTATTTATTTATTTATGTATTTTAATATTTATTTATTTATGTATTTTAATATTTATTTATTTATGTATTTTAATATTTATTTATTTATGTATTTTAATATTTATTTATTTATGTATTTTAATATTTATTTATTTATGTATTTTAATATTTATTTATTTATATATTTTAATATTTATTTATTTGTACTCTACTTCTCTACTTCTGTAGTATACCTTTCCATGAAGATGAGGATCTCAGAAGTTTGCTGTCTAAAACCATCATAAGTACTAAATTGTTTCCCAGTTTTTGGTGCTTGATTTTATTCAGGGTTGCTTTCTAGATAGTAATCCTTTACAGTTACTAGTTACCTTTCCAAAATTGTAATCAGTAATGTATCTTTTTTTGGATCACCCAAAACTCAGCAACGTAATCTGATTACTTTCTGTTACTTTCGGATTAGTTCCCCTTAAGAGGCATTAGGAGACGACCTTAAGGAGGCTCTATTAGTTTCCCCTTAAGAGGAATTAGGAAACGACCTTAAGGAGGCTCTATTAGTTTCCCCTTAAGAGGAATTAGGAGACGACCTTAAGGAGGATCCATTAGTTTCCCCTTAAGAGGCATTAGGAGACGACCTTAAGGAGGCTCTATTAGTTTCCCCTTAAGAGGCATAAGGAGACGACCTTAAGGAGGCTCTATTAGTTTCCCCTTAAGAGGCATAAGGAGACGACCTTAAGGAGGCTCTATTAGTTTCCCCTTAAGAGGCATTAGGAGACGACCATAAGGAGTAGTTTCCCCTTAAGAGGCATTAGGAGACGACCTTAAGGAGGCTCTATTAGTTTCCCCCTAAGAGGCATTATGAGACGACCTTAAGGAGGCTCTATTAGTTTCCCCTTAAGAGGCATTAGGAGACGACCATAAGGATTAGTTTCCCCTTACCACAACCCTAATTTTAATTAGCTAAACTTCAAGTGGTATCCTGATGTTTTTGATAATTATTTTTTGGATAGAGGTAAGAAGTTATTTCTTTGTTTGAATGGTTTGGTCATTCATTTTATTGGTTACGTTTATTTGGCACTTGAATGAGAATGGGAAGTGATAAGATGACAAACACTTCACTCTGTGAACTGAACTCATTTCTAAAAGACCTGACTTACCTGATGTTTTGTTATCTACTTATCCAGCCCTGTCATCTGAAGTACCTGATGTTTTGTTATCTACTTATCCAGCTCTGTCATCTGAATTACCTGATGTTTTGTTATCTACTTATCCAGCCCTGTCATCTGAAATACCTGATGTTTTGTTATCTACTTATCCAGCTCTGTCATCTGAAGTACCTGTTGTTTTGTTATCTACTTATCCAGCCCTGTCATCTGAATTTCTTGATATTTTGTTTTGGCCTGCAGCAAATTACAGTTTGTGTGTGTGTGTGTGTGTGTGTTGTTACATTCCCACGCAAGAAAACCACAAATAGATAAGGAGAGAGAGAGAAAGAGATTGTTGTTACTGATTTTCCCATTGACAATCTTTATTATTATTATTATTACTATTTTAATTCTGTTAATATTGTAAGTGAATCACTTAATTTCCAAAGTACACTTTATATTTACATTGTTACGTCATGCCAATAAAGCAATTTTGAATTGAATTATTCTGGCTTGCAAAGTGATGTGTAGTTCGTATTGGAAACCAGCCAGAGTTAGGATATCCAACAAGTGAAATTGTGAATCATCTGCATTCAGAATGACTGCCAGGGTAGGGAAGATTGAATACTGAGACTCAATCATCTAAACTGGAACAACCATCTCAGTAACAGGTGCAATAAATACAATTACTAACAGATTGGATTAGTTTAGAAAACTCTAGGTTATTTATCTTTGTGTAGCATAAAATGTATCAACCAATCAATGCACATAAAACAACCCAGATACAGTAAACAATTCTGAAAATCTCCCTCCATAGTTTTACGTAGAACCCTTCTTACCTTCCAAAGAAGCCTTCTAACCTTCCAAAGAACCCTTCTTACCTTCCAAAGAACCCTTCTAACCTTCCAAAGAACCCTTCTAACCTTCCAAAGAACCCTTCTAACCTTCCAAAGTACCCATCTTACCTTCCAAAGAACCCTTCTAACTTTCCAAATAACCCTTCTTACCTTCCAAAGAACCCTTCTAACCTTCCAAAGAACCCTTCTTACCTTCCAAAGAGCCCTTCTAACCTTCCAAAGAACCCTTCTAACCTTCCAAAGTACCCGTCTTACCTTCCAAAGAACCCTTCTAACTTTCCAAATAACCCTTCTTACCTTCCAAAGAACCCTTCTTCCCTTCCAAATAACCCTTCTTACCTTCCAAAGAACCCTTCTTACCTTCCAAAGATCCCTTCTTACTTTCCAAAGAATTCTTATTGCCTTCCAAAGAATCATCAAATAACCCTTTCTCCCAAAAACGGTTCTTAGGATGTTAAAGGTTCTAGGTAGAACCCTTTGCTTTACAAAGAACTCTTTGTCTTCCAAAAATTGTTCTCCTGATCAAAACTGTTCTCGGTAGAACCCTATCCTTCCGTAAAGATCCATTTTGGAAGCCTTTTTTTCTAAGAGTGCATTTTACTGTCCAGGAGAGAAGTTCCAGGGGGTCGGTAGTACCCATCTAGTGTGAACAGCATTACCTCACCACTCTCCCATCCAGATCACGACACTGGAATGAACCATGGCACACAGTTACTGTATGTTTCTGGAGAAAGAAGTGGTGTGGTTTGCTACTTTATCAAAATATAGTTCATACTCTGCATTTTAAATCGACCTCTTGGCCCGTCTCACCTAGTCTATCATCGTTGTTGATCTGAAATGATTGGAAAGGAACAAGCATTATTTCTAACATTTTACTGATATTTCAAGAGGCAATACAATGATTGTTGTTGCTTATGTCCATCCAATTCATTCAGATACAGAAAGGGATTCCTTTGGCCCATTGGTTATGAATTGTGAACTACAAAACTTCTCCGACATCTGATATCTTTCAGCTTCAATAGAATTTTGCACCCAGCGTGAGTAACAAGAACCTTCAAACTACAGTCCCTCAAGCCTTTAAAGAGTCATAAAGGAACAATAGACAAAAAGACTCCCTCCCTCCCTCCATTCCTCCCTCCCTCCCTCCATTCCTCCCTCCCTCCATCCCTCCCCTTCTCTCCATCCCTCCTCCCCCCTATCTCCTCCAAATAATATCAAAACGCCAGACAGACAGGCTGCCTCCATCTTTGTTCAGTTTCTCATTTTGTTAAAGATTTATAAACTGTGTTTGGTTGGTTTGTCAAATGAGGGGCCACAACAGGCAGAAGTGCTAGGCAGGTAGCAGGCTTGAAGAGGCCATGGGGAGGTGGTTAGGAGAGGCCAGGGAGCAGGCCTGAAGAGGCCATAGGGAGAGGGTTAGCAGGGGCCAGGGAGCAGGCCTGAAGAGGCCATGGGGATGGGGTTAGGAGGGGCCAGGGAGCAGGCCTGAAGAGGCCATGGGGAGGGGGTTAGGAGGGGCCAGGGAGCAGGCCTGAAGAAGCCATGGGGATGGGTTAGCAGGGGCCAGGGAGCAGGCCTGAAGAGGCCATGGGGATGGGGTTAGGAGGGGCCAGGGAGCATGCCTGAAGAGGCCATAGGGAGGGGGTTAGGAGGGACCAGGGAGCAGGCCTGAAGAGGCCATGGGGATGGGTTAGGAGGGGCCAGGGAGCAGGCCTGAAGAGGCCATGGGGATGGGGTTAGGAGGGGCCAGGGAGCAGGCCTGAAGAGGCCATGGGGATGGGTTAGCAGGGGCCAGGGAGCAGGCCTGAAGAGGCCATAGGGAGGGGTTAGGAGAGGCCAGGGAGCAGGCCCGAAGAGGCCATGGGGAGGGGGTTAGGAGAGGCCAGGGAGCAGGCCTGAAGAGGCCATAGGGAGGGGGTTAGGAGGGGCCAGGGAGCAGGCCTGAAGAGGCCATGGGGATGGGTTAGCAGGGGCCAGGGAGCATGCCTGAAGAGGCCATAGGGAGGGGGTTAGGAGGGGCCAGGGAGCAGGCCTGAAGAGGCCATGGGGATAGGGTTAGGAGGGGCCAGGGAGCAGGGAGCAGGCCTGAAGAGGCTATGGGGATGGGTTAGCAGGGGCGATGAGGGGCCAGGGAGCAGGCCTGAAGAGGCCATGGGGATGGGTTAGGAGGGGCCAGGGAGCAGGCCTGAAGAGGCTATGGGGATGGGGTTAGGAGGGGCCAGGGAGCAGGCCTGAAGAGGCCATGGGGATGGGGTTAGGAGGGGCCAGGGAGCAGGGAGCAGGCCTGAAGAGGCTATGGGGAGGGGGTTAGGAGGGGCCAGGGAGCAGGCCTGAAGAGGCCATGGGGATGGGTTAGCAGGGGCGATGAGGGGCCAGGGAGGGGCTGAGGGGCACACACAGTTCCCCTTTCTTCTCTGCCGCCCCCCTTGTTGGATGCCTTTGTGGTGTTGGGGAAAGTTTAAGATTCCTCTCACATTCCTGTCCTCTCGGGAAGGTCAGGCCATAGATTGGTGGAGATGTTGACATGACTCATTTAAAAGGACACAAAGGGAGAAAGACTTCAGCTACAGTAGAAGATAGAGAGAAGGAGAGAGAGAGAGAGTTTGTGTGTCTGTGCTTGTGTGTGTGTGTGTGTGTGTGTGTGTGTGTGTGTGTGTGTGTGTGTGTGTGTGTGTGTGTGTGTGTGTGTGTGTGTATGTACGTGTGTGTGTGTGTACGTGTGTATATGTACGTGTGTGTGTGTGTGTGTGTGTGTGTGTGTGTGTGTGTGTGTGTGTGTGTGTGTGTGTGTGAGAGTGAGTGTGTGTGTGTGAGAGTGTATGTGTGTGTGTGTGTGTGTGTGTGTGTGTGTGTGTGTGTGTGTGTGTGTGTGTGTGTGTGTGTGTGTGTGTGTGTGTGTGTGTGTGTGTGTGTGTGTGTGTGTGTGTATGTACGTGTGTGTGTGTGAGAGAGAGAGAGTGTATGTGTGTGTGTGTGTGTGTGTGTGTGTGTGTGTGTGTGTGTGTGTGTGTGTGTGTGTGTGTGTGTGTGTGTATGTGTGTATATATGTGTGTGTGTGTGAGTTATACCGGTCAGATAAAGTGGAAGACAGTTAAAAGGAGGTATGTTATTACTCACGCAGCATAAAGGAAAACCGTCCCGAGAAAGAGAGAGCGGTCGTGCGTGTTTGTTTCTCTGTGTGTGTCAGAGCGGCAGAGCGGAAGACAGCAAAGACGCAGTAACCATGGAAATCATTGAATAACAACAATACACCGCACCTTTTAAATTCACATACCTCGAAATTTCACACGTTTCTTTAAGAGATATACAGTACGTACTGAATCTTTCATGACGGTTTTAACCCCGTTATGTACTTCCTCTGCTTTCAGTAGCACCAACAATAAGACTGCAGTCATAATTAGTTAATGATCACCACCAGCAATGCACATATACCATTGACTTGATATTCTGATGATTTTTTGTGTTTGTTTATGCTCACCACACATCCCTGGGGCTCCTTGTTATGCTTTCTCATTTAGCACACTGCTATGGAAATGAGAACGAGAGAAAGAGAGAGAGATAGGATGAGAGAGAGAGAGAGAGAGGGTGTGAGAGAGAGAGGGAGAAGGAGAGGGAGAGGGAGAGGGAGAGAGAGAGAGAGAGGGTGTGAGAGAGAGAGAGAGAGAGAGAGAGAGAGAG